>NC_079196.1:95833215-96133215 GCF_029499605.1 Hyla sarda
ATAGCGTTTCCTCGACATCTTTTACGACAGTCATTTTCTTGGTATCTACAATCCAAGAGGTAAAATTAACCAAGAGCATTGGTATTACTCTCCAAATAACTTTCCATTTGGGAGTGAAATGCTTTTTCAAGTACAATCTTGAGTGTTTCAACTTCAAGTGCTTATTCCTGGTTAAAGTAAATTTCCAATTCAGATCAATTTCATTATAATGGAAAATGCTTAATTTAAATACCAAATGCATCTTACAGCAACCCCTTTGGTGTATCATCAACTGTACTGAAATATGCATTGTTTAAGTGCTACCTTTTTCATGATGAAGCAGTCTATTTCTCCTGAGAATATGGATAAGTAATTTCCTTTCTGTAGAAAATAGTAGTATAGTAGCTTCCGCTTGTGAATTTTAACAGGCATATAAATGAGCAGAAAAAAAGGCTGTATATTTTTCGACTAATCATTAATATAATTTTCCTTTTCCATTACAAAGCATATTTCTTAAGCATACTGAATAACCTTAGGAAAAAAAGATGTATAGTATATATCACACACTTACCTGCTCCATCCACTGAGTCCTCAGTCAACGCTGAAAGTCTATCTTGTAGTCTCTAAACAAATAATAAAAGTATAACTACAAGTAAGGCTGCCCAAGATGTGGCAACATCAAATAAAAAGAATATATAGCACGTATAGTATAAAGGTAAAGTATGTGTGCTTTGTAGAATCATTTTTGACTATAGGGCTAAATACTGGAGTTAAAGGGGTACTCCACTCCTTAACATCTTATCTCTTATCCAAAGGATAGGGGATAAGATGTCTGAACACGGGGGCATGGCCGCTGGGACTCCCCACGATCTCCAGCCTGGAACCCCTGAATTCTAAATATTTATGTTCAGAATGCCAGATGTGCTAGGCATTGGGCGGCCGTGGTCCTCACGTCCCCTCCATTACGGTTTATGGGAGGGGGTGTGACAGCTGTGCTCGCTTGTAATCCGGCACGGAGTGGAGTTCGCTCCGTGCAGTGGATTACTGGGGCAGAGTACCCCTTTAAGTCCAGATAAGGCTTAGTTCACACTACTGCTGGGCTCTGCTAAAAGGGAGCTCCCTTGCTTTACTCGTAATGGGAGCTAAGCAGAAAAAAATATTGCATGTCCTATTTTTTCTATGCTCAACTCCTGTAAAATACTGCACACCGACGGACCCCATTCAAGTTAATGGCATCCATCAGTATCCGGCGGGTTGCAATATGGGTCTATTTGGCTTGCGTGTTTGGTGCTGAAGGACACAAAACTGGACTGAGTCCAGCAGCATTGTGAACAAGCCCTAACATGATGCAAAAGATCTAAATTTTAGTGAATGGTCTTCCCAGTTGCAAAACATGAGAAAGAATGATTTTGATTAAATTCATAAATACAATAAAGATGCTTCAAATGCAGTTGTCACCCAGCAAGGTGTCCTATGGCACCCTATTCAAAGTGTTACTGCCTGCTAGACTGAAAGGGCAGAAGACCATTTCTTTATGTTCAACTCTTCTTAGATAGCCGAGCCCACAGTGTCTGGATTCACTGAAAGTTTGCCAGGGGAAGTTATCATGTTAAACTCAATAGGAGTTCAAAAGGGGCCTAGATGCATTTTCTGAAGAGCAAAAATATTACAGATTTTAGTTATCAGGTTTATTCTAATTATGCCATTTAGGCTTTTTTCTAACTATGTTTAGAAAATTCCAAAGGTTATTGCTGGTTACAGGCAGTGCTATTCTAGTTACCACAAGCATGACTTGGAAAGCTGCCTGGATATCCCCTTTCTTCTCCAAGAGATAGGCTAAGGTCTCATGGTTTTTGTGCTTCTGGGCAATCTGTAATCATAAAGGGAAGACATTACATCCCAAACAAGATCTTGCAAACAAGTTCATCTGAACAATATTCTTTTTCTTTTTATGGAGATAGTTTTTAATGTCCTCACCTCAATAGTCTCCTCCAATCGATAGTGTTCCAGTATTTGTAGTACTTGAGTCACATTACTGGGGTCATACTGACACATATGATCTATGAAGAGTTCTGTGATATGTGGATGGTTCTGTAACAGCTCAGGGCTTAGATGAGCTCCATCCCTACAAACAAATACAATTACATGATCATACCATAACCAGAGATTTGTAACTATATGATCTGCAGTTATTTTTAGAAGAAAAAAAAATGTGTCTATTCCATGTTGTCTTTCTGTTCCTGCTGTTATAGCCTTTGACCTGTGAACGGACTACAGAGTATAAAATACCTTAGAACAGCCATGGTTGTCGACTGTTTCCCAGGGCATGCTAAGAGAATGATGGTTGTGATAACACTATACTGGGGATGGTATTCCTATTTTGGACATATATGGCATATTAACAGGTTATGCTTTATATCTTCGACAGATGTTGGATTCACCTCTGGGGTTCCTTTGACAAGAATAGAGGTCATACAGATATACCATAGGGTCTGAGATGGGAATACTTCTTTGAGCAGCTTCCAATATTATTAATTTAGGACCTACACATTGAGACCACATCCTATGTTATAACTTTTCTGTTTTGATGCTAGTAAAATTACATACAGCATAAAAGGCTGTAGGTTTTCACAATCTAAAAATTCAAAGTTCTTAATGTTGACATCAACAGCTACATTTCTTGTGCAACTAAAGAGCCTGGCTCCTTAGCTAACAAATAGGCTGACCATACACCCCATTTTGAATGGGAGAGTCCATTTTTTCGAGACTGTCCAGTTTTTTTTTACAAAAAATGATGAGTTTGTCCCCGGCGTTAGCTTTAGTACTCTTCCAGTCTGGGGACCTAATGCTATAGTCCAGCGAAAGCAGTAGGTGGAGAAGCATTGAAGCAGTGGGGCAGTGTGGCTGGGCCGCTGGGGGTCGCCTACCCAACACTATATATGGGGCCATATAGGAGAGGGGGCATAGAACTATATATGGGGTAGTAGAGGGGCCTACAACTATATAGGGGAAAGTATAAGGGCCTTCAACCATATATAGGGGAAGAATGGGGGCCTACAACTATATTTGGGGCAGTATTGGGGCCTAAAACTATGTATGGGGCAGTATGGGGGCGTACAAGTACACATGGAGGCCTACAACTATATATGGGTGCAGTATAGTAGGCTTACAAACATATATATACAGTCAGGCCGTACATGTTGGCACCCCTGAAAAGTAAATGAAGTATTTCTCACAGAAAAGGATTGCAGTAACACATGTTTTGCTATACACATGTTTATTCCCTTTGTGTGTATTGGAACTAAACCAAAAAGGAAGGGAAAAAAGCTAATTGGATATAATGTCACACCAAACTGCAAAAATGGACTGGACAAAATTATTGGCACCCTTAACTTAATATTTGGTTGCACACCCTTTGAAAAAAATAACTGAAATCAGTCACTTCCTATACCTCTCAGCCAGAATGTTGGACCACTCTTCCTTTGCAAACTGCTCCAGGTCTCTATTATTGGAAGGGTGCCTTTTCTTAACAGCAAATTTAAGATCTCTCCACAGGTGTTCAATGGGATTTAGTCATTGCTGGCCACTTCAGAACTCTCCGGCACTTTGTTGCCATCCGTTTCTGGGTTCTTTTAGACATATGTTTGGGGTCATTGTCCTGCTGGAAGACCCAAGATCTCGGACGCAAACCCAGCTTTCTGACACTGTGCTGTACAGTACGACCCAAAATCCGTTGGTAATGCTCATATTTCATGATGCCTTGCACCCAGTGCCAGAGGCAGCAGAACAACCCCAAAACATCAATGAACCTCCACCATATATTACTGTAGGTACTGTGTTCTATTCTTTGTAGGCCTCATTCCGTTTACCAAAAAGCTCTATCTTGGTCTCATCTGTCCACAAGACATTTTCCCAAAAGGATTTTGGCTTACTCAAGTTCATTTTGGCAAAATGTAGTCTTGCTTTTTTATGTCTCTGTGTCAGCAGTGGGGTCCTCCTGGGTCTCCTGCCATAGCATTTCAATTCATTTAAATGTCGACGGATAGTTCGCACTGACACTGATGCTCTCTGAGCCTGCAGGACAGCTGGAATATCTTTGGAACTTCTTTGGGGCTGCTTATCCACCATCTGGACTATCCTGCGTTGACACTTTCATCAATTTTTTCCACCATCCCCGCCAAGGGAGATTAGCTACAGTGCCATGGGTTGCAAATTTCTTGATAATGTTGCGCACTGTGGACAAAGGCAAATCTAGATCTCTGGAGATTGACTTGTAACCTTCAGATTGTTGATATTTTCCACAATTTTGGTTCTCAAGTCCTCAGACAGTTCTCTTCTCCTCTTTCTGTTGTCCATGCTTAGTGTGGCACACACAGACACACAATGCAAAGACTAAGTGAACTTCTCTCCTGTTATCTTCTTTCAGGTGTGATTTATATTGCCCACACCTATTACTTGCCCCAGGTGAGTTTAAAGGAGCATCACATGCTTGAAACAATCTTATTTTTCCACAATTTGCCAACATTTACGGCCATGACTGTATGGGGGCTGTATGCAGGCCTAAGACTATAATTTAGGGGCATAACCCTATCTCATATTTGCTATCCCAATGTCTTGCATTGTCTCAATGAAAAATGGTCAGCCTAACCATAAACGTTAAACAGCCGTTGGCTGACCACTAAAATATGCCACCAAATACACAAATTAAATGACTATGGTCCTTTTAGCTTATTCTCTTCACAGCAGAACTTCAAGGCACCCACTATGCAGGGAACTGCAACACAGTGCCATTCAAGTTAATGGGGATGAGTTGCAGTTTCCATAAAGGAGCTAAGGTGCTTGGCAAGCATCTGTGTTGGTCCTGGTATCAGGATCCCCACCCAGTGATGGCATATTGTAGGTCAAAAAATAATGCTCAAATATAATATTAATTCAAAATGAGAGAACAGCAGTCAATACATGGAGACACTGAATATATGAAAGCATATTTGAAGGTAGATATAAATATAGTGTATAAACAGACACAGAATACAAACCTTGGATCTAAAAGGCTTTTAAGAAACTGGAAAAGCAAAAATGAATCCTGTAATTAGAACAACATTGTGTTAGTCTTATTATACCTGACAAAGCAAAACAATCACACCAAGTAGGATACCGGGTACAACACAAGGTATACACATATCTACTCACAACGCATCATAAACTGCAGATCTAAGATGCTACAAAAAGGAAATAATGACAAACTTGGCTCTTCTTAATATACAAAAGTCTATATAATCATTCATATTAAATGGGTACTCCAGTGAAAATCTTTTTTTATCTTTGCCCAGGCTGCTGCAATTAAAAAAATAAACCCCCTGGTATTGCTCTCCCATTCTTCTTTGCGTTCTGAGGTCCAACACGCAACAATGCAGTTTTGCTCATTTCTGGCAGCAGCAGTGCCCTACCTCAGCCAACATCTTATATCAATGTACGCGGATGACATCATCCTTACCCTTACTCATCCCTCCCCCTCAGCCACTGCTGCACTAGAATTCATACACTTCTTTGGTGACCTTTCATATTACCATCTTAACGCCGCTAAGACACAGGCACTTCCTCTCTTTCTAAATGCACAGACAGTACATGCCCCAACAGTCACATCCATTTGACTGGCATACTTCTGTCGTGACTTATTTAGGTATCAAATTAGCTTTCCCTCACAAACTACTGTATCAGACTACGGTAATTATGAACCATTTCTAAAAAGCATTGAAACACGCCGGTTGTGTACACAACAATGTTTAGCACGTGTTAGATGATGAAGGAGACTTGGTTGTCCGTCTGCAGCCTTCCCATGTAAACTTGTATGATGCAATGAACTAAGGCAATGCCTGAGGAAGCTGCGCTTGCACAGTGAAACGCGTTGCATCTTGGCTGAATAACGCTTTTTTTATCTGAACCTGCATACCTGAAGCCTTTTTATTCCGGTCAGCGCCAGAGAATTCTCTGCCACCCACGAAGTTCATTGCATTATAAAAAGCATTGAGGAAGAGACACGCAGACTGGCCCAATATGACATCTCCTGAGTGGGTCACATAGCTACTTTTAAGATGTTTTTACTACCACGTTTTTTTTTTGTCAATTCTTTATTTAGGTTTTCATAAACAAGCTACAAAACTGTACAAACATATACCCTAAGTGAACATCGCATATGACAAGTCTGTGGGTTCGCAGGCTCCATATAAAAGATAGCAATATTATACACAAATACATAAAGCAAGACAGGCAAATAAATGCATAATGAGGTATCCTATTTCCAATGAAGAGCATACGTAGCAAAAATCACACCTCTGCTGCAGCTCATGACTTAGTAGAAAAATGTACTAAGAAACACATTAATTCAGGGAAGAAGGCAGGGAGGGGGTAGGAAACAATATCAAACAACACACAAGGAACCTAAAAGTGTCGAGAAATGAAGCACTAACGAGTCGATAACATTGGCGACCTCCAACATATGTATATAGAGAGACCACTCTGCAATAACAAAGGACATAGGGAGCACCTCATATAGATAGGTTCAGAGTGGTCCAGAACCTTTTGTGATCTTAAAACTATGACACTGAGGTGTGTGTATAGGAGTAATGGAACTTAAAGAACGTATAACCATTGATCTAATACCTCAGAGAAGATAAAGTAAGGCAAAGGTATCAAAATAAGGGTTAGAAGAAACTCAGAGCAAGGGGCAGATAACCAAGAATAAGGCTGGGGGGGGGGGAGGGTAAGAAGGGTGGGATAGGGGTGTGGAAAGAAGTGAAAGTAATAGGAAGAGTGTACAGTGTGAGACTTATGTTAGAAATATGTTAACTTATGTTAGGTAACTGAGTACTGAAGATAGAGGGCCGAGAGTGGAGGAGGCAGAAAGGAGCCAGGTCCAAGAAGACATATAAGGCCAAGAGGGAGAGGGAGAACAAGGCAGAGGCAGGGGGCAGGGAAGAAGAAGAAGAGGAGGAAGAAGAGGAGGGGTACAGCGACAGATTTGTGGAGTAGGTTAACCATGGTTGCCAAATTTTCAGGAAAGTATTATGTGAGTAGGTACTCCAGCTGATTAATTCTTCCATTCTGCACAGTTTGCCCACCTTCTGATGCCAATGGATCAGTGTGGGTGGTAGCACCTGCAGCTGGTGAAGGGGTATCAGAGCCTTCACCACGGAGAGCAAGTGGGCAACCAATGACTTTTTATGTAGATTACAATATGCATTGGATAGTCCCAAGAGCACCAGCAGGGGAGTCAGCGTAATCTTTTTGCCCATTATGAGAGATAACAGAAGGGAACAATGTCAGGGCAGTACCACCATATATGTGAGAGGGTACCCTTACCAACCTGACACCTCCAGCATACTTCTGTAGGGGCGAGGCCCCAATGGTGCAATAGTTCCGGTGTATGATACCACCTAGTGAGGAGTTTATAGTGGCCCTCCTGCAGCTTGACGCACTTGGAAAAGCTGTGAGTGTGTCTCAGTACTTCCCTGCATCCAACTCATTTTCCCATGAAAGTAAAAACAGCGGGACCGCGGACTCCTCCTCCTTTACCATATTAGAAGGCACTGAGCATAGAGTGAGCTCTGAGCAATCAACGCCACCTATTCCAACCAATCGAGGTCAGCCCCAAGGACAGACACCTTCAGCATTGCAACACATGCCCTCCTAATTAAGAAGTAGTGGTAAAAATGAAATTTGACCGCAGACAGCAGCATCTGGATATGTCCAGGTGTCGGAGGTTCGTTAGTGGGACACAATCCAATTTTAACCAAATACCATCTATGTCTGTCAATTGAGGGTGTGAGATGAAAGGTATAAGAGAACTAGGCATCACTGGGGAGAGAATCTTAGGACCAGAGTACTTGTCGGTTTGTCTCTTGTCATAAGTCTGTTTAAGCAGTAATCTAGCTCTTGTCAGGGGATTAGTCACTGTCCAAAGAGAGTGTGTCAAAGGGACCCAGAGCGCTCTGAAGGCCAATCCTACCGTCTGAGTCAAATGGTGGTATTCTAGAGACTGATCTGGTGAGGACCTCATCTCTGATACCAGTTCTGCCAATCTCTGCAAATGTACAGCCCTATAGAGTTGAGACACCTGGGACCCCCAGTCCCCCTAACTCCTTGCCCCTAACTAGGAGAGCATAAGGTAAACGTGGTTTCTTGCCCAACCACAGAAATGCGTGGAACAAGTGCTTCCATTGCTGAAGGTAATGGGCAGGCAAAACTATAGTAACCATCCTCAGAGTATACAGCACAGATGGGATAATATAGGTCTGAAGGAGATTTCTACGCCCCATCCAAAAGAGGTAGGGAAATTATAAAGGTATGTAATTAAAGGTAAAAAGGTCATCAAGTTAGCTAGGTAAGATGACACCCAGGTATTTAATGCCCTTCGTCAGCCAGAAGTATGGGGAGGAGGATTTTAAGGATGTAGCCAGATTTGGGGGGAGTGTGACATTTAAGATTTCAGATTTGGTGTAATTAACCTTAAAATTTGACAAGGCGCCAAATTGCTCTAGGAGGGACTGTATTTTATGGAGAGATTGCTGAGGGTAAGTGGTCATGATCAGCAAGTCATCTGAGAATGCAGCCGTTAAGTGCGTAAGCCCCCCCACCGTGAGCCCCTTTATTCCATCATCCTAAGGCTTGTAAAAGTGTTTCCACAACTAAAATATATAAAGTCGGAGATAGGGGGCAACCCTGTCTCGTCCCATTCCGAATTGAAAAGGGAGGAGACGGGTGCAATTGATGCTGATTCGGGCCCTCGGGTCTGAGTAGAGGGACATTATGGCCTGCACAAAAGAGAGCGGGAAATTAAATTGAAGCATGGTGTGAAAAAGGTAATCCCAGGCAACCCTATTAAACGCTTTTCCGGCATCCGTTCCAAGAAGAAGAAAAGGTGTGTTAGTGTGCCTGGCGTGATGAATTAGATGTAGCACTCTGTGAACATTATCCCTACCTTTTACAAGCCCTGTCTGGTCCATGTGGATAAGCCCTGGTAGGAGCCGCCCAATACGGAGTGAGAGGAGCTTGGCCCAGATCTTTACGTCCAAATTGAGCAAAGAAATGGGCCTATAGTTAGAACAAAGTGTACTATCCTTGCCCTCTTTGCGAAGGATGGTGATGTGTGCTTCGAGCGCCTGAGGTAGCAAGGGTATACCAGAAAGGAGTGCATTGCACCACATGGACAAATGTGGGAGAAAGGTGTGTTTAAATGTTTTAAAATATGGAAGACTAAGGCCATCTGGCCCAGGGCTCTTCCCCCGCCGGGAAAGAGGAAAGGACACTCCCAATCAAATCCTCAGCGCAAGGACAAAGAAGTGAGGAACCCTCGTCCATGGAAAGGTGAGGGAGATTCAGATGTCCAGAAAAGGCTTAATAACTTGTTTTCTATCAGGGGCACAGTAGCAGCGGGTGACAGGTTGTATAGGGAGTTGTAATAAGCAGAGAAGGCCGACGTAATAGAGGCTGTGTCTAAACACTGGCGACCATCCCCAGTCTTTATTGCATATATGAACATTTGGGCTCTCCGCTTCTTAATCATTGCCAACATGAGCCTGCCCCCCTTGTCCCCATGTAGGGAAAGTTTCTGTTTAAAACGGGTGACATTAGCGGCATATTTGCGGTGGAGCAAGTCTCTCAGATCTTCCCTTAGCTTGGCTAGTTCCCCTGCGATCTCAGACTCATTTGAGGAGTGATCCTCATTTTCCAAGTAGGATATCCTAGTCAAAATCTTAGTGATAGCCATAGACCTATCCTTCTTGAGTTTAGTGCCTAACACTATCAGTAAACCCCTCATATAACATATGTATGCCTCCCATACAGTAGGAAAGGAGACATCTGGTGTAGTGTTAATGTCAAAGAAATTCCGTAGGTGGTCATCTAGAGTAGAGACATCATTCGTGCCATCAAAGAGCGAATCATTCAGTCTCCAAGCCCAGTACTGTAAGGTACCCACGTGTCTCGCAGCTTTTGCATATGCGGGTTCAGGATCCTGCACTTAGCCAAGGTTGCAGGTGAGATATCTTGGAATAGTTGTAGTGGATGGCCTGCGAAGTGTACCGCCTCGGCCTCTGTATTAGTTGACATCACCGCCGCGGTGTCCACATAACTCAGAAGCCCGCATATCACATCACTGGGTGGATCCTTGGGAGAAGGCTTCGGGCGCAGCGCCCTGTGGACTCTCTCCACAACTATGGCCATCGCCCGTTCCTCCCCTAGGAGTGAGGTGAAGATCTGGTGAGATACCAAGAGCAGTGCTTCAGCAGCATACGATTCAGGTAAGCATTTTATTCTCATGTTTTTCCTTCTACTGCGGTTTTCTTGGTCCTCCAAAAGCAGGAAGGCTCTGTTAAGTTGTTCCTCTTGGTACCGCAGCTGATGTGTCGCGGTATCACAGAACGACACTGTCTCAGTAATGGCATCTTCTAAGAATTCAGTGCGGTGGCCTATGTGCCAAACATCCGCCTCCTTTTCTGCCAACTCTTGAAGCACCGGGGTCAACACACCTTGCAGCGCCTTCACCACCGCCTGGTGAACCGTCTTCTTTATCTTCGAGCGAGAGAGGAGGCTGCGTGTCTCGTCACTCCTCCGAGTCCACCCAGTTGCTAGGAATGCTGTCCACATGAGACTCGTCTTCACGCACAGCTTCGCTCACAGGCACCGATGCCATCTTGGGAGCGCGCGCCGGGCTCTGAGTAAGCTTTTTATCAAAGTATTTTGCCATGTCAGATAGATTTTTGTGCGATTTCATGGAGCCAGGGGTGTCCGAATCTTTTCCTTATTGCCCATGTAAGCAGGGTGGAAAGGGCTCCTTCATGCAGGCTTAGGTCTTGACTGTAGAGAACTGCCTTCTCAAGTGGCCATCCAGCCCCGCAGTCAGGCTCCACCCCCTACTACCACGTTTTTTGTATTTATTTAGAACCTTACCCATTTCCTTCCCTCTTTTTTCTATATCAGCCCAAAGGATACTTTCAAGCTTCGTTTGGGTGGACAAGAGACCTAGACTCGCAGCATCTATTCTAACCAAGGATAAAGAGGCGGGAGGTCTGGGTGTCCCGGATGTATATGGATATTACATAGCTACGCTAATTAGCTCTATGCGTGGTTAGTGGAAGGGGTGCCTGGAGATACCTTGGGTGCATATAGAACAAACTTTCAAATGCCTCTATCACATCACAGATGTGATGTGGCTTCCCATTTGGAAATACTCATCCCCACTCCCACTTTCTAATCCAATTGTTAAAGCCTCTTATAATGCCTGGATGACGTATCTGAAAGCCGCAGCCTCCAGTAGTGTAGCGGTTTGCATTTCACTCCCTCTTACATTTATTCAAGCTTCTATTCCACATGTAAATGTGCGTATGTGGTCCATTAGGGGTATTACACATGTCAGTCATCTATATGATGCCGGTCGGCTACTGTCATTCCAAGAATTACAGATGAAATATTCGATACATAAAAGAGATTTCTACATGTACTTACAGATCAGACATTTTCTCAGCACTCTATCCCCAAATGGGATTCACCCACACACAGCAACATTTGCCATTTTAAATAGTAACTTGAAAGGCCTAAGGGTGCTGTATTCCACCTTCCTACACTCCACCTCTTTCCATAAATTACTCTGTATATTTCATTTTCTAAGTCCCTTGATTCATCTTCCCCACTTCCCGTACTTTCCAATTCCCCTACCACAAAAATACTTTTTGTTTATATAATTTTTTTAGCATATGTTGCTTCAATTCCTAAACAAAAGAAAAACAGATGACCATATCACCCTTCTGATGCCCTGTTATCCAAGCATGGATACTTCCCTGGTATGGCCATATGCCCAACAGTAGGAAAAACATGTAATCTAGTGAGTAGGTAAGATAAAATATCTTCAATTTAAACAAGCATTAAAAGGAGAACTTCGGTGGAAAACATTTCTTTTTAAATCAACTGGTGCCAGAAAGTTAAACAGATTTGTAAATTACTTCTATTAAAAAATATTTGTCCTTCCAGTACTTATTAGCAGATGTATGCTACAGAGGAAATTCTTTTCTTTTTTAATTTATTTTTTGTCTTGCCCACAGTGCTCTCTGCTGACACCTGATGCCCAGGAACTGTCCAGAGCAGGAGAAAATCCCCATAGCAAACCTATGCTGCTTTGGACAGTTCCTGACACGGACAGAGGTGTCAGCAGAGAGCACTGTGGACAAGACAAAAAAGAAATTCAAAACATACAGCTGCTAAAAAGTACGGAAAGGGTAAAGATTTTTAAATACAAGTAATTTACAAATCTGTTTAACTTTCTGGCACCAAAAAAGTTTTCCACCGGAGTTTTTTTTTCATCAACTGATGCAAGAAAGATAAACAGATTTGTAAATTAGTTCTATAAAAAAATCTTAATCCTCCCAGTACTTATTAGTAGTTGTATGCTACAGAGGAAACTCTTTTCTTTTTGGATTTCTTTTCTGTCCCGACCACAGTGCTCTCTGCTGACACCTCTGTCCATGTCAGGAACTGTCCAGAGCAGGAGAAAATCCCCATAGCAAACATATGCTGCTCTGTACAGTTCCTAAAATGGACAGAGGTGTCAGCAGAGCACTGTGGACATGACAAAAAAGAAATCCCAAAAGAAAAGAGTTTCCTCTGTAGGATACAGCCGCTAATAAGTACTGGAAGGATTAAGATTTTTTTTATAGAAGTAATTTACAAATCTGTTTAACTTTCTGGCACAAGTTGATTTAAAAAAAAAAATAAAATTGCTATGATTGACTTTTTTTAATGCCTGTTTGAAATAAAGAAGAAATGTTTTGATACCTACTTGTTGCTTTATAATGTGACAGTTTTTTCCTTCTTGTTACGTCCACCCCCATTCCCGAGATATAGGGATTTTATACAATTTGACTATCTCAGGGCTCCCAGGTACTGTTTTACATATATAAAAGATGGCAACGTGTCTTGTCTATATTTCTGTCAAAAGAAAATTTCAAGAAAAGTGAGGAATGATCCTGGCTCAGTGCTGGCAAGGAAAGCTGACCATTTAAATGCAAGGTTTTGTGGTGGAGGTCAGGAAGATGACGTCTGCCTTTGTTGAGAATGTGCTAATGAACTCATTAAGTGTCCGCACCAGCTGAGATGATTCAATTCAACCAGTTAGAGGTGTCGGAGCGCAGACAGGAAGCAGAGGCTGGTAAATACATCTCCCTGCTTTCATCTTTCATCAAACACAAAGCAGAATATGCTGGGTATGCTTCACAATCAGTGCCAGTTAAAACATAGTCAAATGTGCTGTTCCCAAGATATTCTATATTCTATACTGGCACAAGAAAAAACAACAAAATGTTTTACTTTGTTCTAAACATCAACCTAAACAAGTAAATTTAAGAGTGTATGATATCAGTTGGATACCTGTATGTGAATGCCCTACAAATATGCTCTAATAGAAAACAGAAAACAATCAAATGATAACATACCATATATACTCGAGTATAAGCCGACCCGAATATAAGCCGAGGCCCCTAATTTCACCCCAAAAACCCAGGAAAAGTTACTGACTCGATTATAAGCCTAGGGTGGGAAATACATCATCCCCCCCTGTCATCAACCAGACCCCTGTCATCATCACCCTGTCATTTTCACCCCCGTCATCATCACCTCGTCATCATCCCCCTGTCATCATCCAGACCCCCGTCGTCATCACCCCCCCTTCATCATCACCGCCTGTAAATCCCTTCATCAGTGGTCTTCAACCTGCAGACCTCCAGATGTTGCAAAACTACAACTCCCAGCATGCCCGGACAGCCATTGGCTGGGAGTTGTAGTTTTGACACATCTGGAGGTCCGCAGTTTAAAGACCACTGCAGCCTTCGTCATCATCCTGACCCCCCTTTAGTTTTCTACTCACCTCCCCTCGGTGGGAAGGAAGGGTAAGCATGGCCGGGCCATCTGTGCTGCAGGGACCGTCCGGTGGGGAGGGTTAGTCGTTCTGGGCTGTCCATTTTCACCGGGAGGCCCTCTTCTCCGCTCCGGGTTGGCCCCGGCCTAGTGACGTTGCCTTGACGACGATGCACAGGGACGTTCATGCACAGGCACGTCTGCTGCGCACGGACGTCCTTGTGCGTTGTTGTCAAGGCAACGTCATTAGGCCGGGGCCGGCCCAGAGCGGAGAAGAGGGCCTCCCGGTGAAAATCGACCACCCGGAACGACTAACCCTCCCCACTGGACGGTCCCTGCAGCATAGATGGACCGAACCAGCTCACCCTTCCTTCCCACCGAGGGGAGGTGAGTAGAAAACGGAAGGGGGGTCTGGATGATGAAGGCCTGGCAGTGGTCTTCAAACTGCGGACCTCCAGATGTGTCAAAACTACAACTCCCAGCCGATGGCTGTCCGGGCATGCTGGGAGCTGTAGATTTGACACATCTGGAGGTCCGCAGGTTGAAGACCACTGAGAAGGGATTGACAGGCAGAGAGTTCACCCGAGTATAAGCCGAAGGGGGCGTTTTCAGCACGAAAAATCATCGGCTTATATTCGAATATATACGGTACTTCAGATGTAAACCAGGAAGGTAAATACTTTGTTCAGTGATAGACAAAACTGTTTCTCATAAAGTACTTGGGAAAGGTCAAAGTTAGGATATCAGAAAGGTCAAATTAAGAATGCAATGAGGGCCAGAATGAGGTAGGAAAAGCAGGTGAGTTACAGCTGTAGGTGACTTCCCAGCATAGGGAGGCATGTAAGACTGTACAAAATATCCTTAAAGGGGTTATCCAAACGCCACATAGGCTATTAATATTACATCAGCAGAGGTACAAATCCTGCCACCTCTGCCAATTAGATGTTTGAATGGACTATTGTACTTGTGCAACAGCCTATTCTAAGTTTATATGCACTTAGGCCAATTTGTCCTTTGGCCAATTTTTACATCAGAATACACATTTTTTATGCCTAGATAGATGTGCACCAACATTTGTGACATTTTTTATGTACTATAAATAAATCTGTCTAAACAGTTTTTGTCTTTCAATCAATAAATGCTTAGACGCTTCTCTATGGTATGTGGCCGTTGCTCACTAGCTGCTAAGTTTAGTATGATTCCCTATATGTCACACTGATATAATACGAGAGGGGATTGGTTCAATCACTCCTGCTTATAAAGAACTACTTTTATAACCAGCGCTTAATGAGACTTCAAAGGTTGTGAGTATACAATGTACAGGAATTGTTACTCACATATATCTTCTTTGTAGCGAGTGTGTCTTTATATCTTGCAATGTCCCACAGCTCCTGGGTACACGGCTTTCTCTGTATGCGGATACACTGACTCTAATGTATCTGAAAAATTTCCGGGTACGGAGTAGCTAGTGATGTGATCCGGATGCTGTCCAGAAGGTTCCGATGATAACTGTAAAATGCAGGTGTTGTAAAGGGGAAGTAGCACAATAGGGAGAGGGCCCCGGCCGGTGGCGTCTCTACCCCGCTAGTTCCCACCGGCGTGTGGAATTCCGTGGCTCTGTCTGAGTGACGTCACTATAGGGCACAGTAAGGGACAAAGGAGAATACCTCCGAAGCTTTTCGGAAGCTGACGGCTTCCTTCCTCAGGGATGGACTTCCCCTGTCCTCGACTTCTATTTATACAGCGCCGGTAAGTGGTGTTATTGCATTATTTTACAGTGTATCACAGTTCCTTCTGTTATGTGGATTATAGAATTATTGCATAAAAGCAGAAAAGTTCAAAATCTGTATTCAAAGTTTATGTCTTTCCCCCAATTGTTAAACTATGGCCACTACTGCAATTTATGGTAAGTATAGCACAAAAAGTGAAATCTGTGTGGAAATGTTGGCATGTGAAATTATTTATGAATTCATGACAGTTCTGGGCAGTTTATGCTAAAAGCTGGCACTACTATATTGATACATCCCCCTAATTGTTCAGCAGCCAATTAACCTCAGTTTTGTCTTTATTTATACATACAGAAAATGACTGCAAATGCATAGATCTTCATAGCGGCATTGACAGACACATAAGGCTATGGTTACGTAACGTAATTGGCTTAAAGGGAGTACTCCATTGGAAAACTTTTTTTTTTTTTTTTAAGTCATCTGGTGCCAGAAAGTTAAACACATTTGTAAATTACTTTTATTAAAAAAACTTAATCCTTTCAGTACTTATTAGCTGCTTAATACTGCAGAGGAAATGTTTTCTTTTTGGAACATAGATCTCTCTGCTGAATCACGAGCACAGTGTTCTCTGCTGACATTTCTGTCCATTTTAGTAACTGTCCAGAGTAGGAGAAAATCCCCACAGCAAACATATGCTGCTCTGGGCAGTTCCTAAAATGGACAGAGAAGTCAGCAGAGAGCACTGTGCTCATGATGTCAGTAGAAAGCACTGTGTTCCAAAAAGTTCCTCTGTAGTATTCAGCAGCAAATAAGTGTTGGAAGGATTAAGGTTTTTTACTAGAAGTAATTTACAAATCTGTTTAACTTTCTGGCACCGGTTGATTTAAAAAAAAAAAAGTTTTCCACCGGAGTACCCCTTTAAGCAATCACAGAGCAAGGGAAGATGCCGAGGACAAGGTAAGGCCTCGGGTTTCCCTAGCAACCCATAGCCAACCACCCCCCATGGGGACCACTAGACACTAGGCTATGGGACCAATACACACCAGGGAATAGTGGCATTTAATGTTTAAATGCCGTGATCTGTATAGATCATGGTATTTAACCAGTTAAATGACGGACATAGGAGTGATCTCCATCATTACCGGCAGATGTCAGCTGCTAATAGCAGCGGACATTTCCCGGTCATGACACAGACCCGACCAGCGGGTCCCTGTCATGTCTGCCTACTCAACCCATGACGTGCATGTATGTTATGGGTTGGGAAGGGGTTAATAGGTCCTTGTAGTGAAAAGATGTCAACATATATGTTTAACAAAGGCCATACTGTGACATCCATTAATCATAGGGTTCCTCTGTAAAAAAGATGTATATATTTAATACCTACATTCTATTTTAAGAGGTCCAGCTAAATATACCAGTCCAACATGCACTGTTTTGGTCTTGTTAGGTTAAGAATAGAGATGAGTGAATCGAATCAGACGAATCCGAATTCGTTATGAATTTCCTGGAAAATTCAATTCGTAATGAATCCGAATATCGCCGTGATTCGATAAAACAAATTTCTTTATTATACTCCATTATGTGCGGTCCAGGGGATATAAAATGGCGACTACACGTGTGAGGACATGGGGCAAGGAATTCTGGGAAGGTGGACAGGAGGGATGACCCTGAATTACATGGTGGTATGCAGCCTATCAGCAGCCAGCCAGCCAGCCCTGTGATGTCAAAGCCCTATATATTTGGCAGCCATTGCTGAACACAGGCATTTCTGGGACTTGTAGCTCAGAGAGCAGACACTGTGTGTTACTGACAATACAGAATACAAATCTTATTCTTCACAGCAGCGAATCTATTCACATCAAGCCTGCATCACTGCAGACAGGCAGGGACAGTGCAGAGTGTGAGAGAGTACACTTACTGCTGGTGCAACCTTTTTGGGGCTTATTATCCGCAAATAAGTGAAATATATACGCCCTCAGCAGTTCCATGTTTATTCTGGTTAAAGGTCAAAGTTTGCAGTTAGTGTAAAAGCACTAAAGCACGCACTAGATAGTTACGCTTATTTCTGGTGCAACCTTTTTGGGGCGTGTTATCCGCAAATAAGTGAAATATATACACATTCAGTTCTACAAGTATGTCAGGCAGAGAAGTGCCAGGCAGTGCAGAGGCCTAAATTCATCAGGCACAGGCAGAGGTCGCAGCAGACTTGGGGCGAGTGGCAGCAGGAGTTGCAGTGAGAGGTCTGAGCTCCCGGTATCAGTAAGTGGTCGTGTCTCGACCAGCAACCCATCTGCCGTCATCGATTGGTTAACACGGTCATCCACTTCATCACAAGTGACATCTGATACCCCCAGTCAACAGTCGGTGGGTTCCGCAGACTCAACCTCAGTTGGCATGGCCCGGGAGCAGTCCCTGTCCTCCAAATGCCTCTGTCCTATGCTGTTCCCTCCTAAAAGCTTTGCAAGTTAGAAGGGTCCTATTTGAGGAACTGAATGTACATGTAAAGTCGATAATGTAAAAGAATATTTGACCAGGAGATTCCAAGTACAGCTAATACAGATGATGAGCCTCCAGCCTACCAGACTCCAGTGCCCACTATGACACATCCAAAAGCTATTTCTCACATAGTCACTCAGTGTCAACCTAAAGTGATCTTTCCCCAAGCGGTTCCTGTTTGCATTGTGGAACCGGAACACATCCGATTGGTAGGTGTCTGGTTGATTCTCCAAGCCCAGCAACATGTCCTTCATGCCATCAGAATGTAGTGACAAGAGTTACCTTCAATTCTGGACTTCTTACCTGGCTTTTATGTATAGCAATTATTTATTTAAATTATGTTAAATATTATTAAAAAAATTACAATTCACTTTTCATAAATTATAAAATGTCTTTAAACAAAGTTTGCAAAAAACAAGGCTCTTATAACAACCATAAGAGAAGTGCTGAACATTGTCACATGATGTGCATTACAGACATGCTGTAGCTAGCTCTTTTTGCTCCTGAAGCGAGAACAGAAAATTGCCCCCCCCCCCCATCCCACTCCCATTGTGGCTTGGGGCACCCCTTGGGGGGGAAAAAAAATAGCGGGACACCCTTACCGAATAATTTTTTTGTATGTTGGCTATATGTAGGACCCCCTGTAGGTAGGTAGCTTGGCCCAGGTTTCACCCCTTTTACAGGTGTAGAGGAGAACAGGGGTGAATAGGTGTAGAGAAATGTAGAGGGGTGTGCATGGGTAACAGAGGGATGTACTTGGGAGACAGAGGGGAAACAGATGGGGTGCACATGGGTGTCAGAGGGGTGTACAGGAGTGTCAGAGGGGTTTAAAGATGTGATAGAGGGGTGTACATGGATGACAGATGTGTAGAGGGGTGTACATGGGTGACAGAGGGGCATACAGGGGTAACAGGGGTGTAAAGGTATGACAGGGGTGACAAAGGGGTGTAAAGAAATGTACAGGGGTTACAGAGGGATATACAGGGGTGACAGAAAGGAAGGGGTTCAGTACCTGAAGCTGAGTAGGCCTCTGTCAGCGCCGCCCCTGCTCCTTCCCTCCTCCATTCTTCTGAGGGACCAGGGAGAATCCAGAGTCCAGAGCTGCTCCACAGGAGAGGATTGGAGCTGCAGCATCACCTGGTCTGGCACTGCACACAGACTTCCCTACCGCCCGGCCTGCACGCCTGTGACTCACAGGTGCGCACAAAAATAAAAAAAATTTGTGCCATATTTCCCACCAGAGTGTCCTGGTATCCCGATTGGGAATCAATGCCTCAGTGTAATGTGTGCTGGACTCCCTGTGCAAGCAGGTGTAGCGGCCAGGGCCAATGTAGCCCTGGCCACTGCGCCCGCTTGCAACAGCGCACCTCATGGGAGCTACAGCCCTGATTACAGAACATGCTAATGCATAAAATACAAACTTCCAAAAACACTAAAATCTGTGATAAAAGAGGTAGTATTATATGTGACATGTTATTCAAGGGTGGATTTAAAAGGGGGGGCAGTTTAAGTTGTAGAAATTTCTGCAACAGTCCGTTCCATAAACCTAAGTGAGGTTGTTTAACAAGGGGAACTCTGAGATTATAATGTTTTTCCAGCAGTTGGTTTCAAATTTTTTTTCCAGATTTGTAATTTTCTTCTACTTAAAAATCTTAACACTTCCACTACTTGGAGCTGGAATTACCGCGGCTGCTGGCACCAGACTTGCCCTCCAATGGGTCCTCAAAAAGGATTTAAAAAAAATGTAAATAAATAAAAATAAAATTTAATAAAACTGTAATAAAAAAATCTCTTTAATCTCTTCAATTGTGATGCCATATGGTCTCCCGACTCTGCAGCTACATCCAGTTGTTCTGCGGCAGTGATTCTAATAGCGACGCCTATAATCTGCAAGTCATACTGAACAACAGTATTATTTCACTAACCCAGAACACACCCTATGCCTTCTACGGCAAGGCAAAATGTTCTACACCCCTACTGAGGCTCTCTATAGCCCAGAAATAGCAGTTTTTTTAATATCGATTCGCGATCAAACCGAAATTTTTTGGGAAAATTCGGCGTATCGGCCGAATTGAATTTTTAAAAATATGTAGACACATGTCAGAATTTTGATCGGTCGAGATCTCAGTACTGTGATAGCTCTGAAAAGTGCAGGCTAAGTACATTCTCTCCCAGCCCTGTCCAGACTGACTTCTACAGAAAGTCCATGGGGCAGTCGGTATTGTCATATGCAGTATCATATGCAGACTTGCAGTATTGTCATATGTAAATGCATGCCAACAAATTTTGACAGATCAAACCGTGGTCTTAAACATGATCGAAACACATTGTTGCACATTCACATATGGCGATACCGCAAGTCTGTATGTATTATGTTTGTATTGAATCAGAAAAGAAGTATTTTGCCATTTAAACCTGGATTGGAGTGGTTTTCAAAAAAGACAGGGCCTCTTCAAAGCACATTGGAATTATTGTTTTCTACCATCTAGGCAACAAATATAATTTATCTAAAAGCCATTGGGACGCGTCTCCAATAAGGCCATCAGTTAAGATGGAATAATCTGCAGCGATCTAAGCGTAAATAAAGATTAAGATTGAAGATTACCGGCTACTGATCACTTATCAGAGGTGATTTTCATGTGGTTTACTAGCATCCCTGAGCATACATAATTTAATACAGTGATAAGCTGTATTCATAGATTCCATTCTGGTCAGTATTTTTAGCCAAAACCAGTAGTGGAACCAATACAGGAAAGATTTGCATCTTTTTTTTAACCACTCCTGGTTTTGGCTAATGCTGACTAAATGCTAACCAAAATGCTATGTGTTAACCCAACCACAGTTGTACTGATTTCAGCAATAATACATTCTATTTATTTGAATGGCTCCTGTTCTTTTAATTGCACTTCTATATGAAAATAAATGGGCGAGACAAAAACTGGAAACAAACACTATCACTACTGCAGAAGCCGTGCTTAGGGCTGGATTGAAACTGACAGTATACTTGAAAACTAGACCACTGCTAGCCCTTGCTAAGCCTTACCGAGGTTCTTGGAGAACCCTGTTGAAGCTAACTCAAAATAAATGCAGGCAGAATAGCAAACATGTCACTTGAAAAGTGCTCTTTTAACTGATAGTAGCCACTATAACATTTTCATACATGCTCTCAATACCTGAAGCTTTCCAATGATCTCGTCCAGCTGTTCATTGAAGTGGGTGCAGACCAAATCAGCTGCTTTACTTGGACTCAGAGTCACCAGTTCCTAGAGTGGAATATTAGAAATTGCTGTAAAATTAACCACCTGCTAGAAAAAAAAGAGGCTAAAAGGACCATAAGGATGACAAAGTGTTATGCAACTGAAATCAGGAAGCTCGCATGGTAATCTCAGCATCGTTATCATAATGTGGTGTTGGAGCCACATGGAAGCGTTTAAGGTGCAATAAGGGTACATCAGGAACAGGTTCCAGTGTGGGGCCGCCCTTTTAGCACTTGTCAAGAAGGGCATACCAGGGTGAGTGTATAGGAAGAGATAGACTACCACCTGCCTAATACCTCCAGACCTGTTTATGGGTCCATCCGTCCCAATTTATTAACTGCATATACAACTAGCAGTGCCTGTACATAATTGTTATCGCTTTGGTGCAATATTGGGTCACGTTCATTTATATTTCAATATGCCGCAAGGCTTTTTAAACACAATCTTATTCTTATGTGAGGTATTAGTCAAGTGTGTACAAATAATGGTTTTATCAAGGAAAGAGGCTGATTACAATGGTTATCCAGCAACAGAAAAACACAGCTATTTTTTTCCAAAAACATTGCCACGAATGTCCTTAGGTTGAGTGTGATATTACAACTTGGCTCCATTAATTTCAAGGGAACTGAGCTGTAATACCACACACAAGCTTAGAACAGGTGTGGTGGTGTTTTTAAAGAAATCAGCTCGATTTTTTTTATGAAGCCAGTAAGAGAAGCAAGAAGGACACGGCAACTCACCAGGTAGACACTGTAAAACTGTGATTTATTCCAGCGTTGGAGCAAAAATCACATTGAGTAAGACTCGCTATCACAGGGATGGGGGTGAGTGGAGCACCTGCTCCACTCTCCCCCATCCCCGTGATAGCGAGTCTTACTCAATGTGATTTTTGCTCAAACGCTGGAATAAATCACAATTTTACAGTCGTCTACCTGGTGAGTTTCCGTGCCCTTCTTGCTTCATCCTTCATGTTCACTTTAGACACTGAGCACCCCTTAGACCTGTATTTATGACCGCTACCGCATTTAGTGGCTACAACAGCTGTATCCATCGAGTTGCCTTAACCCTCGCAGTGCCTGGTTTCCATTTCTTTGTTGGATATCAATTTTTTTAATACTGGATAACCCCTTTAATGTATATAATTTTGTTTTTCCATAAATTAAGGCTGTACAAAACTCTAAGTAAACATACTTGAGTCTTGTCTTTGGAAAAGTGACGTATGCTACAGTTTGCTACCACTATCCATTTCATTTTCTCATTTATTGGTGTACTTTGATGCGTGTTTTTTCTAAACATCACAAGTATTACTGCTCTGAAAGTATTTCCTTTTTTCTGTACATCCAGAAAGATAATAAGCACTTTAAAATGGAAGAACCAGTACAGGTGGAAAATAAATGGGATGACAAAGCCAATTTAGATCACAAGCAGGTTGAGAGTACACAGGGTATCATCATAAACGGGAATAGTTTCAGCACACTAAATATATAGAGCAGGTTTATCTTTGCTGAACCTATACAGATGAAATTTAACACAGAAGTAAAAATGGTTGTCCGTGCAGCCTTTTTTTTTTTGATCAGACTTACAAAGGTGGTTAAAAAATATATATATATTTTTGAATCCCTCAGTATAGGGAGCTTTTATTATTGTTTATATTGAAAATTGGTAAATAAAGAATTATGAAAAGATAGAAAACAAAAAAAATTCTGGTCCCTGCTGCAGAGCACTTCTGGGTTCGAGGACATGACGTCACAGGCCTATTCAGCCAATCGGTGGCTGCGGCAGTGTTACCTCTGAGTCACTAATTGGCTGAACCTAAACTACCTTTTTAATAACATTTTAAGTTTTCCTAGAGCCAAATAAACAAAAACATACATTTATGTCCTTAATAGTAAAACAGTGAATAAAACTACCACCAAAAGGTAGGGTCACACGTGCCGCATTTTTGCTGCTGCATATTTTTCTACCCATTGAAGTCAATATATAGCAAAATCAGGTGTGTATTTTGCTACCCATTGACTTCCATGGGAAGGAAAACATGCAGCAGCAAAATATGACACTTGTGATCCTTAAAAGGACATGAAGATATTGTTAGACAGTAAGCTCGGACGTAAACAGTGCCAACCAGCTGCTGCCAAGGTGAATAAAATCATGAGGTGCTCAAGACAAGAACATAGTTTTGCCTCTATACAAATCACTAGTTAGACTTGGATTACTGTGTACAATTTTAACCACTAGTAGCTAAGAAAGGCACGGCTGGACTGGAGCAGGTGCGGTTAAACTCCTACCTGGCTGTTCCTTAGATTGAGTTGGGTAGGCGCAGGTTGGGTTGCTGAGACAGTTCTGTGCTATTTATTAGAAATGGATTTGTGCAAGGATGAAAGAATTTATTCAGAATGCCATATTTTGAGCGGTGAATGGATTTTATGCCTAAGATTGAGCAATTAAAATTTGCCTCATCGTGGATGGCCTTGCTCTGGATTTAGGCGTTAGGATTATAGGTTGACTTGACAAACCTGTGTCTTTTTTTTCAATCCCTTTGTGACCGTGTTCACTCGCAAATCAGGAATTTGGACCGGCTGACCTGGAGTCACCTGGACAGGACACCACGGCTTGCTGACCTCTACACCCACTGCGATTGTACATGCCGGCCCAAGTGTTGTGCCCTCAGCACAACATCATTTGGTAAGCCTCCATTTTTACTATGCTGAATACTGCTATTTTAAAACCCCTGATACACTAGGAGCGCACCTGTGTTTTTTTCTCTTTATTTATCTTTTTTTCAATCCCATCCACTATGTTGATTTGCAGAAAAAGCTATGGTACTTTCTAATACAGGTCTATTATTAGAATTACCGTATATACTCGAGTATAAGCCGAGTTTTTCAGCACGATTTTTCGTGCTGAAAACACCCCCCTCGGCTTATACTCGAGTGAACTCCCCCACCCGCAGTGGTCTTCAACCTGCGGACTTCCAGAGGTTTCAAAACTACAACTCCCAGCAAGCCAGGGCAGCCATCGGCTGTCCGGGCTTGCTGGGAGTTGTAGTTTTGAAACCTCCCGAGGTCCGCAGGTTGAAGACCACTGCGGCCTTCAACATCATCCAGCCCCCTCTCACCCCCTTTAGTTCTGAGTACTCACCTCCGCTCGGCGCTGGTCCGGTCCTGCAGGGCTGTCCGGTAAGGAGGTGGTCCGGTGAGGAGGTGGTCCAGGCTGCTATCTTCACCGGGGAGGCCTCTTCTAAGCGCTTCGGGCCCGGCCTCAGAATAGTCACGTTGCCTTGACAACGACGCAGATGCGTCGTTGTCTAGGCAACGGCTCTATTCCGGGCCGGAAGCGCGGAGAAGAGGCGCCCCCGGTGAAGATAGCAGCCCGGACCACCTCCTCACCGGACCACCTCCTTACCGGACAGCCCTGCAGGACCGGACCAGCGCCGAGCGGAGGTGAGTACTCAGAACTAAAGGGGGTGAGAGGGGGCTGGATGATGTTGAAGGCCGCAGTGGTCTTCAACCTGCGGACCTCCGGAGGTTTCAAAACTACAACTCCCAGCAAGCCCGGACAGCCGATGGCTGCCCGGGCTTGCTGGGAGTTGTAGTTTTGAAACCTCTGGAGGTCCGCATGTTGAAGGCCGCAGTGGTCTTCAACCTGCGGACCTCCGGAGGTTTCAAAACTACAACTCCCAGCAAGCCCGGACAGCCGATGGCTGCCCGGGCTTGCTGGGAGTTGTAGTTTTGAAACCTCTGGAGGTCCGCAGGTTGAAGACCACTGAGGGCGAATGATGAGAAGAGGATGATGAAGGGGGGGGGGGTGTGGGGATGATGAAGGGGGGTGGGGATGATGAAGGGGGGGTGTGGGATGATTACAAGGGGATGATGAAGGGGGGATGTGTGGGATGATAAGGGGATGTGTGGGATGATGACAAGGGGATGATGAAGGGGGGATGTGTGGGATGATAAGGGGATGTGTGGGATGATGACAAGGGGATGATGAAGGGGGGATGTGTGGGATGATAAGGGGATGTGTGGGATGATGACAAGGGGATGATGAAGGGGGGATGTGTGGGATAAGGGGATGTGTGGGATGATGACAAGGGGATGATGAAGGGGGGATGTGTGGGATAAGGGGATGTGTGGGATGATGACAAGGGGATGATGAAGGGGGGATGTGTGGGATGATGACAAGGGGATGATGAAGGGGGGATGTGTGGGATGATAAGGGGATGTGTGGGATGATGACAAGGGGATGATGAAGGGGGGATGTGTGGGATAAGGGGATGTGTGGGATGATGACAAGGGGATGATGAAGGGGGGATGTGTGGGATGATAAGGGGATGTGTGGGATGATGACAAGGGGATGATGAAGGGGGGATGTGTGGGATGATAAGGGGATGTGTGGGATGATGACAAGGGGATGATGAAGGGGGGATGTGTGGGATGATGACAAGGGGATGATGAGGATGTTAATGACGGGTCTGGATGATGACAGGGGGGGGATGAGGTATTTCCCACCCTAGGCTTATACTCGAGTCAATAACTTTTCCTGGGATTTTGGGTTGAAATTAGGGGTCTCGGCTTATACTCGGGTCGGCTTATACTCGAGTATATACGGTACTTCCTCTGAGAACAGTAGCAGTACTTTTATTTGTAATATAAGTCTATTAACAGGATGCTAGTTGGCATTACCAATGTCTTCTATTCTCTTATTAACCCCTTAAGGACACAGCCCATTTTGGCCTTAAGGTCACAGTCAATTTTATTTTCCATAAAATGTATGGCGCAACCAAAAAAATATTATTTGTGTGGGGAAAAAAACTGCAATTGTGCACATATTGGAAGGTTTTGTTTTCACGCTGTACACTTTACGGTAAAAATGACATGTTTTATGCTTTTCTATTATTGTCCGGCTTAAAAAAAAATCCCCAAACGTTTTAAACAAAATTAGTATGTTCAAAATCACTCTATTTGACACCTATAACTTTCAAATTTTTCCGTATACGGGGCAGTATGAGGGCTAATTTTTTGTGCCGTACTTTTTATCGGTACCACTTTTGCGTATATGTAACTTTTTAATTGCTTTTTATAAAATTTTTGGGGAACGTGATGTCACAATGTAGCGTTTTCTTTTTGACATTTATGCCGTTCACCGTACAGGATCATTAACATAATATTTTGATAGTTCTGACATTTACGCACGCGGCGATACCAAATATGTTTATTTATTTATTTTTTATGCTTTTTGGGATAAAATGATTAAAAGGGGCCATAAAAATTCTCATTGGGGGAGGGGCTTTTTAACTTTTTTAAACTATTTTTATTTTACACTTTTATAGTCCCAATAGGAAACTATTTATAACAATCATTAGATTGCATATACTGAACAGTGCTATGCATAGGAATAGCACTGATTAGTATAATCGGCAGTCTACTGCTCTGGTCTGCTCGATCTCGGACCAGAGGGAAAAAACCCGGGATGATGGCTGGAGCAGGTAAGGGGACCTCCGATCGCCATGTTGGATGATCGGATCACCGCAGCGCCACGGGAGATCCGATCATCCATTTTAACAACCATATTGCTATCCACAGGATAGGGGATATGTGTCTGATCGCAGGGGGTCCAACCGTTGGGACCCCTGCGATCTCCTGCCTGGAACCCCGGCTCTCCCCATGCATGGAGCACTCTCCGCTCTGTGCAAGAAGACTGTCGACCACCGCATGAAGCTGTAGTCAATTTCCTGCCTCCATGCACCTCTATGGGAGAGCTGGAGATACACGAGCAGGTATGTTGACCCCCGCTATACAATCAGACACTTATCCCCTATTCTGTGGACAGGGATACAATGTTTAGTACCGGAGCTCCCCTTTAAAGATTGTTCAATGTAATAGCCTGCCTACTGTCCCTCCCAATCATAATGGTGAAGTAGTGTCCAAGTGTCCAATTTTGTACATGTTTTTTTTGCTGGATATAGTAAATAAAAAAAAATTATCCTTTGCTGGATTGACAAAAGATGGTGTGAAAAGAGCTTAGAATTCAGGTGCCAATTTTTATGCTCTTTTGACTTCCATAGAAAGGATACATTTGTATAACTATTTGCACTGGTGTAATGCTGTGTTTTTAGGTAATATGGGGTGCATACATAAATGACTGTATAACATATCTATATCTATAGTAAATTAAACATTCACCTGTATTTTGTTTTAACCCCTTAAGGACTCAGCCCATTTTGGCCTTAAGGACTCAGACAATTTAATTTTTACGTTTTCATTTTTTCCTCCTCGCCTTCTAAAAATCATAACTCTTTTATATTTTCATCCACAGACTAGTATGAGGGCTTGTTTTTTGCGCGACCAGTTGTCCTTTGTAATGACATCTCTCATTATATCATAAAATGTATGGCGCAACCAAAAAACACTATTTTTGTGGGGAAATTAAAACGAAAAACGCAATTTTGCTAATTTTGGAAGGTTTTGTTTTCACGCCGTACAATTTATGGTAAAAATGACATGTGTTCTTTATTCTGGGGGTCAATACGATTAAAATGATACACATTATTATATACTTTTATATTATTGTTGCGCTTAAAAAAAATCACAAACTTTTTAACCAAATTAGTACGTTTATAATCCCTTTATTTTGATGACCTCTAACTTTTTTATTTTTCCGTATAAGCGGCGGTATGGGGGCTCAATTTTTGCACCATGATCTGTACTTTTTTTTGATACCACATTTGCATATAAAAAACTTTTAATATATTTTTTATAATTTTTTTTTTAATAAAATGTATTAAAAAAGTAGGAATTTTGGACTTTTTAAATTTTTTTTCGTTCACGCCGTTCACCGTAAGGGATCATTAACATTTTATTTTAATAGTTCGGATATTTACGCACGCGGCGATACAAAATATGTCTATAAAAAATGTTTTTTACGCTTTTTGGGGGTAAAATAGGAAAAAACGGACGTTTTACTTTTTTATTGGGGGAGGGGATTTTTCACTTTTTTTTACTTTTACTTTTACATTTTTTTACATTTTTTTTTACACTTGAATAGTCCCCATAGGGGACTATTCATAGCAATACCATGATTGCTAATACTGATCTGTTCTATGTATAGGACATAGAACAGATCAGTATTATCGGTCATCTCCTGCTCTGGTCTGCTCGATCACAGACCAGAGCAGGAGACGCCAGGAGCCGCACGGAGGAAGGTGAGGGGACCTCCGTGCGGCGTTATGAATGATCGGATCCCCGCAGCAGCGCTGCGGGCGATCCGATCGTTCATTTAAATCGCGAACTGCCACAGATGCCAGGATCTGTATTGATCCCGGCACCTGAGGGGTTAATGGCGGACGCCCGCGAGATCGCGGGCGTCGGCCATTGCCGGCGGGTCCCTGGCTGCGATCAGCAGCCGGGATCAGCCACGCATGACACGGGCATCGCTCCGATGCCCGCGGTTATGCTTAGGACGTAAATGTACGTCCTGGTGCGTTAAGTACCACCTCACCAGGACGTACATTTACGTCCTGCGTCCTTAAGGGGTTAAAGGAGTACTCCGGTGGCAAACTTTTTTTTATTTTTTTTTATCAACTGGTGCCAGAAAGTTAAACAGATTTGTAAATTACTTCTATTAAAAAATCTTAATCATTCCAGTACTTAGCAGCTGCTGAATGCTACAGAGGAAATTATTTTCTTTTTGGAACACAGTGCTCTCTGCTGATAGCATGACCACAGTGCTCTCTGCTGACATCTCTGTCCATTGTAAGAACTGTCCAGAGTAGGAGAAAATCCCCAAAGCAAACATATGCTGCTCTGGACAGTTCCTAAAATGGACAGAGATGTCAGCAGAGTTCACTGTGATGTCAGCAGAGAGAACTGTGGTCATGATGTCAGCAGAGAGCCCTGTGTTCCAAAAAGAAAATAAGTTACTATGTAGTATTCAGCAGCTAATAAGTATTGGAAGGATTAAGATTTTTTAATAGAAGTAATTTACAAATCTGTTTAACTTTCTGGCACCAGTTGATAAAAAAAAAAAGTTTTCCATCGGAGTACCCCTTTAATGCAAAAAAAATTACAGCAAACCATGGGAAAGTGCCAATATAAAAAAGAAAAGTAAAGTAGAAACAACTTTTAAACAAGCACTAAAGCAAAAGCTGCATCATAAGGGCAGACATGTTCAATATTTTGGCATACCTCCATATGTCTCATTGCTTTGTCCCACGTTGACTGCTTCTCCTCCGGACTGTATCCAGGGATTGACAAGATGTTATGAATATAATTAAAAACTTCTTGCTGGTAGGGAAGAAAAATATTTGTTGAGAATAAAGAAAAAAAAAGTAACAGAACAATAACACAACTGTTCTAAATAATATAAAGGTAGCAAACTAGATGAGAGTGTTCTAGAATAAAGGCTGTATTCCATCACCATTACAGATGCCTGAGGTGTCTCACAGGTCTCAGCAGAAATATTAATGGTTTCTCACTTGGATATGCCATCTCTGTACGACTGGTGGGGGTTGACCACTATGACTTTCAACAAACACTAAACTTAAGTGACTGAAGTGCTAAGTAAGTGATGTCGACAGGAGACAGAGCCTCACAGAGCTTTTGCAACACCCTGACACTTGGTTCTGGTGATCGGCAAGGTTCAGAGAGATCATACTTCTGTCAGTTTGATAGAGATTTGCCATCAAGTTCTCTCTTGAGATAACTCTTTTTAAAGCTAAAGCTGGTCATCCATGAAAGATAACCATAGAATGAACACTGAATCATCTGACTGCTTTCTCCCCTGACCTCCCTGTGCTGAAATTGTAAGTTTAAAAAATACCTGTGGCTTCTCCTGATCTGTCTGTTTCAGTAAATACTAGTAGTACACCGAAATGATTTTTTTTTGTCAGAGACCAAAAACTTAGGAAGTGTTTCGCCAAAAAACCTAAAACGCACCCGACGCAAAACTACAACTTCCAGCAGGTTGTGCTACAGAGCAGTGATCACCTGTGTCTCTGTAGCCAGTGCAGCATATAACTCCCAGCAGGCAATGACAACTACCAAAGGTCCTTCAACCACAATCTCATCAAATCTCAATCCCTACAAAACCTCTCTTCAGTACAGTGTAGGATAAAATACTTACTGTGCCTTCTGCTTCTACCTATGCTCAGGGTGAATGTGTCTGTCTGTCTGGTCCTGCCCCCCCAAAATTATTGGCACAATGATAACCCTATTTTTGGCCCGTATGTTTGGTGCATCCCTAGTAAATACATATATTTTTGGAGATCTGTATTGTGCTGTTCCTCTTATACTACTAGACACTGAAGAGTAAATAGCCAACTGGATTGTTACCTGATTGGGACATGTCTGTATGCTGTCTGACACTGTCAGCTATGATGGGATAGTTTCAGGCTATGTTAGGACACGATTCCCATGTTATCACCCAGTTAGCTATTAACTAATACGTTTCTAGTAACAATATAAATGAAAAGCACAATACACAATAGCTATAAAAAAAAGATGTTTCAGATTTATTGAGGAATGTTTGTATTTATTAAATCAGACAAGTCAGAAGAGGCCACAGGTCATCTTTAAAGAGAGTGAAAATTATGGCAGCAGCTATATATTTGGGCAACAAAAATGTACATGTTAAAGTCCAGAAGGGCTGATTTTTCTTTTCCCAGACAGCAAATCATTGAAGAATCTAATCTACATGAGCTGGATCCAACATTTATATGGCCAATGTTAAGGTCCCCTTTTGGAAGCCTTTTATCAGGCTTATCAAAGGAAGATGAAAAACAATCTCTTCTCTCCTGGGTCTCCACTACCACCTACCTGTCATCTGAGAAGTTACATAAGTGGGGCAACGCTGCATCGCGATCAACGCATGCGTAAGAAAATATGCCTGAATGCAGTGTCCAATGGCTGCGCAATGTTGCAAATAAGGTGACCATTGGCCACCACATGCAGGTGTGGTTTCACTAGCATACAATCATCGTGATGCAGTAAAATTAAATCGTGAAGCGGGCAAAAGAGATCTCTGATAATTATAATCATAAATAAAAGTATCAAATGTCGCTGATCAATAGAACAGTTTTCTTTACTGATGCAAGGCCTGATAAATGTGACATTTGATACACAGTCACGGCCGTAAATGTTGGCACTCCTAAAATGTTTCTAGAAAATGAAGTATTTCTCACAGAAAAGGATTGCAGTAACACATGTTTTGCTATACACATGTTTATTCCCTTTGTGTGTATTGGAACTAAACCAAAAAAGGGAGGAAAAAAAGCAAACTGGACATAATGTCACAACAAACTCCAGAAATGGGCTGGACAAAATTATTGCCGGTTGCTCCAAGCACTCGGAACAAAATGTTCTGAATGCTGGGATAGCGGAGTTACCCCTTTAAAAACCAATTCATGAGGTGAACTGCCTGTAGAGCTCAGAGACAGCATTGTGTGGAGGCACAGATTTGGAGAAGGGTGAATAAAAAAACTCTGCTGCATTGAAAGTTCCCAAGAGCACAGTGGCCTTTGTAATATTTAAATAAAGAAGAGGTTGCGAACAACCAGGACTCTTTCTAGAGATGCCCTGCCCACAAAACCTAGTAAGCAAGGAAGGGGGGGGGGGTCTTGGTAAGAGAGGTGACCAAAAACACCCAATGCTCACACTGGCTGAACTCATCCACCGATCATGAATGCAGATGGGGGAAACCATAACTGTAGTACTTCCCAATCTGTGCTTTATGGCCACAAAGGAGCCTCTCATCAGTTTGCAAAAATAAAAAGCATCTAAAGGATTGCCAGACTGTGCAAAACAAAATTATCTGGTCTGAAGAATGTAACATTAAACACAAGCACTGCTCACTACCTGCCCAATATCATCCCTACAGTGAAGCATAGCGGGGGCAGGATTTTGCTGTGGGGTTGTTTTTCAGTTGCTGGGACACAGAGACTTGTCAGGGTTAAGGGAAAGCTGAATTGAGCAAGTATAGATATATTTTAATGAAAACCTGATCCAGAGTGCTGTGGACCTCAGACTGGTCTGACGGTTTTGCCTTCCAACAAGACAATGATGGACAGATATGAAAATCTGTGTAGAGGAAGAGTGGTGCAGTTGCCCGTAGAAGCCAATCAGATTTCGTCTTTCATGTATCATTGGCCTTTTAAAAAATAAAAAAAAGTGACCTGATTGGTTGCAATGAGCAACTACTCCACTTTTCCTGTACAAAGGTTTTGATAAATCTCCCCCAATGTCCCTAAGCACAGAGCCAAAACAAAGAAATGGCTAAGGGACAACTTTGTGAATGTCCTTGCGTGGCCCAGCCAGAGCCCTGACTTAAACCAGGGATGTGGTAATCCACCTGGTACACAAAAAAAAATTTCAAACAAAATAGTACATAAATAAGGTTGTTATTCGTTTATTCATTTAGTTTTTGCATTTTCGTTTTTTCCTCCTCACCCTATAAGAGCTATAACTCTTATTATTCCAACTACAGTGGGCTTGTTTTTTGCGGGACCAAGTGCACTTTGTAATGACACCTTTTATTTTTCTATAACATTCTCCAAAACAACAAAAATACAATTTTGCTAATTTGGGGTTTTTCTTTTTAACGCCATTCACCTTGTGGTCATGTTATTTTAATACTTTAGGTCGCCTGATTACAGCAATACCAAATTTGTTTAGTTTTCGTCATGTTTTACAAATTAAAAAAAAATCTAAACTACTTAATTTTTTTACAATTTTCTGACCCCTATAACATTTTTATTTTTCAATATACGGCGCAGTATGAGGACTAATTTTTTTTGCATTGTAATCTGGTGTTTTTATCGGTACTATTTTGGTATAAATCTGACTTTTAGATTGCTTTTTACTTAATTTTGTTATGACATATGATGTTATCAAAAAATGCAATTCTGTGGTTTGGTATTACGCCACTGACCATATGGGATATATACTGTTATACTTTAATAGTTCGGACAATTACGCATGTGCCAATACCAAATGCGTTTATTCTTATTATGTTTACATGTTTTTTTCTATGGAAAATAGGGGTGATGTAAACTTTTAAGATGGAAGAGATTAATGTGTTTTTTTTTTATTTTATATTATTATGCTTTTTTTTTAAGAAGGAATCATTAGATACCGCATATAGATTAATGCAGTTTTCTTGAACTCCATCGATCTGTGCTAATTTGGTTGAGCCTGCTCCAGGCCAGCTCAATCAAATGCAGATCCACGGCAGCCATAGATGAAGATGTAAGCCCTGCGGCTATCTTCACAGTGGATCTTCAAACCCCCCCCTCTCCCCGATTGCACTGGGGGGGGTCAATCCACCCCACTAGACCACCAGGGATGGTTACCTTTAGAAGGTACCTTTAGACACCACTGTCAGACTTGACAGCAGCAATCTAAAGGGTTAATAGCCAGTCTCGGCAATTGCTGCATGAAGGCTATTATCGGCGGCCCCCAGCTACTGAAATCAGCAGCCTGCTCCATACACCCTGAGCGCAGCCGTAATAAAACCAGAGAGAGAAGTCGGTCCGGTTCATGCAGTTTCCAATTTTTTCAACAATATTAAACGCCAATATCCGTAATGTCTTATTACAAGAGGTATTTACCACAATACATATAGTTGATAGCTTAAGCGTCCATGATAGGTTTTTAATGCGTTTTTTTTTCTTATTTTCACCATAAACGCTCCCGCTATCTAGGTAATTACATGGAGTTTCTAGCTCTTACAGCAACAGCAAACAGCAATGTCCATCATTTTTTCAGAAATCCACCACAATGCGTGTAGTTTATAACAGTACGCAGCAATGTCCGCAATAGCCTTATAAGTGTATATAGACTATTTCTCAGTTATTGTGCATACCATGCGGTTTTGATGCGTTATTTGTAACTTTCTTTTCACACTTCAGATTCCCGCTACTTGCATATTCCCAACACCACATACAGCTGATAACTTTTTCAGACGTGTTATTACTGATTTGAAAGAAGCAGCAGGAGTATCCGTATCAACAATTCGTGACAGTATTCAAACTCTCTGACAGGTATGCACTAATTAGTCACCCAATAAACAACAGTGTCCATAGTATCTATTTGTCATAGGACAGTGTTCAGACTCCACAAGTGCGTGCATTAAATGGTCGCATATTGCCTCGTGGCTATTTTTCATCAAGGATTAGTAAGTCCCATTACACCACATTTCTGACCAAAAAATGCATGCAGTCTTAAGTTGATAAGTAGTTTTGCATTTAGCTGCTTAGTTAGCTACCCTTGACATTTGTTAGTATCATTCCATATGATTGAACTATCTGCGCTCCACTAGGGCATACAATTTCATTTAAGGCAGTCAAAGGTGATCAAGTGTTTGTTAAAAAAAAACTGGTGTTGAATCTCAGGTATTTTTCTTTCGTCCGGTTCGACGCGTTTCTTTGCCTCAGGAACCATCTTCAGGAACCATTTACAGGCTTTCTTTCCTCAGTCTTGTTCGCTGTTTGATGTGCAACACCGATGGCGGTCGTACATCCAGCGCCATTACTACTTCCTCCTTTTATAGGACAAAGTTACCACGCACTAGGCCTACTTGCTGAGTGCTGCCAATCACACACCTTGACGTCAGTTCTCCAACGTGTCTGTCTATGCATAGGGGACTTCCTTTCACTCAGGTACTAACTAATGAATGGGTTTACTTCTCGTCAGGAGCTCAGGCTATGTGCTGACGTTACTATCAATTGTTATGTTGTACTGGTGGAGGTTTTTATGAATAGAGGTGATTAATATGGACTACACATTGTGTAAATGCCAAATTAGTTGTTTATCTAGTTAAGAGATTGCACCCACACAATCCTTAGTTTTTGTATACACAGAACTTTTGCCGATTGTTCTGACTTCGATTCCAGTACATTTTGGATAAATTTAACACAACGCCTGGTTGTGAAATTTATCAAAGCTGGTTTAGTTTGTGATGTTTATTCAAACTGGGTTAGATATAGCTTGAGTATGCTATAAAATTTATTTAACCCTTTCGGATTTACTGAGTGCACCCAAAATGTCCATTTCGCCTTAGTTTGCAATAGGATTTTATTCCAATTTCCACCTCGTGCTGGGGAGGGACAACTTCCATTACTTGCACTGTTAGTCCATCTGGACAACTTTCATGACATAAAGAAAAATGATTACCGACCAGTGTATCCCTTCCATTAGTTATATCTGCCAGATGCTCCTGCACACATTTTTTAAGGTTCTATGTGTTTTTCCCACATAGTTGACCGGGCAGGAACATCTAAGCAGATACACAACTCCTCTGCTGTTACAATTCGCCAAGTGTTTTATCTGGAACTGTTGCTTAATGCTGGAACTCTCAAAGCAACTACCCTTCTTTATGTAAGGACAGATGTTACATTTACCACAAGGTGGATTTGGTCTTTACCGGTTCAAAGCAGCTTTTCATGAGTCTGTCCTTTAGATTTTTGCCCCTCCGGTATGTGATAGAGGGTTTTTTTTGGTAACACCTGTGATAAGATTCTATCTGATCTCACAATTTCCCAGTACCTCTGTATAATTTTCTTCCCCTGCGGGTATACCCCGCTTCAGTGGGTGAGGGTGATAACTCTCCCACCGAAGTAGTTTGGATTCATGTGACTAATTAGTGCATACCTGTCAGAGAGTTTGAATACTGTCACAAATTGTTGAAACAGATACTCCTGCTGCTTGTTTCAAATCAATACCTCTTGTAATAAGACATTACGGATATTGCCGTTTAATATTATTACAAAAGTTGGAAACTGCATGAACTGTGTTAATTACCTGGATAGCGAGAGTGTCTATTGTAAAAGCAAGAAAAAACACATCATAAAAACTTAAGTTACAAACTACATGTACTGTGGTGAATATTGTCTATAATAAGATACTGTGTACATTGCTGTTAACCATTAGTGCAAAAGTCAGAAACGGCATGTGCTGTGGTAATTAACTGGACAGCGGGAGCATTTAATGTGCAAATAAAACGCATTATAAACGCATAGTATGCACAACAATTGAAGTTACCCTGGAATTTTGGGACAAGTACTGTTGGGTCCAGGTGATGGAAGTGAATAGAGCATCTGGACTTTGTGATATTTTTGAATATTTTTTGTATTTTTTCAATTTTTGTACTTTCATATAAGCAGAAACAATTAAAGGTACGGACATATATACAACAATGTGTAGAACAATCAACACTGCTGTGTCATCCTGCAAAAACAGTCAAGTGACACTGTGGAATTGAGCACATATTAAAGAGATATGTGGCGGTCAGAGTGTTACGGTAATATACAATACAAATATTTTTAACAAAAGGACACATTAAAAGTGAAGTTTTAAAAGGGAAAACTTCCCTGGGAATTTTGTTATTTTTTGTATAATTTTTTTGGGAGACCTAAATATCTTGAATATCTTGACCTAAATATCTTGAACGTCCCTATCCTCTCTCTCTCTCTCTCTCTCTCTCTCTCTCTATATATATATATACAAAGTAATATAGACAAATTCAGAGAGCACAGTCAGACTGCTAAAATATATCCAGCATATACGTATGCCAATCACCTAATGAACAGAAAAGCCAGCCGGTAACTGGAATGATAGCTACTGCGGGGTGCTAAGCTGCAAAGGCTGAAGCAAAAATACAAAATATCGTAGAAGAATGAGAGCTTGCACTCACCGCTTCTGTAGACTTTTATCTTGCGGGTGATCCGTTCCGGCAGGGAGACTTCGTTGATGCGGGGTGCTCAGAGGCTAACAAGCGTTTTTGCACAATATGCGTGTGCTTCTTCCGGCCTCAGAGGCCAGAAGAAGCACACACCTATTGTGCAAAAATGTCTGTTAGCCTCTGAGCACCGCGCATCAACGAAGTTTCCCTGCCGGAACGGATCACCCGCAAGATAAAAGTCTACAGGAGCGGTGAGTGCAAGCTCTCATTCTTCTATGATATATATATATATACCGTATTTATCGGGGTATACCACGCACCGGCCTATAACACGCACCCTCATTTTACCAAGGATATTTGGGTAAAAAAAGTTTTTTACCCAAATATCCATGATAAAATGAGGGTGCGTGTGTGCGCGTGTATACCCCGATATACCCCCAGGAAAGGCAGGGGGAGAGAGGCCGTCGCTGCCCGCTTCTCTCCCCCTGCCTTTCCTGGGGTCTAGAGCGCTGCTGTCGGCCCTTTTCACCCCCTGGTTATCGGCGCAGCTGCCCGTTCTGTCCCCCTGACTATCGGTGCCGGCGCCGATAGCCAGGGGGAGAGAAGCGGCGCCGACAGCCAGGGGGAGAGAAGGGGCAGCGGCACCCATTGCCGGCGCCGCTGCCCCGTTGCCTCCCCCCATCCCCGGTGGCATAATTACCTGAGTCGGGTCCGCGCTGCTCCAGGCCTCCGTCCCCAGCGTCGTTGCTATGCACGGCGCGGCGCTCTGACGTCATGCGCCGCGCCGTTCAGCGCATTGCAATGACGCCGGGGACGCACGATGGAGGCCTGGAGCAGCGCGGACCGGACTCAGGTAATTATGCCACCGGGGATGGGGGAGGCAACGGGGCAGCGGCGCCGGCAATGGGTGCCGCTGCCCCTTCTCTCCCCCTGGCTGTCGGCGCCGCTTCTCTCTCCCTGGCTATAACCAGGGGGTGAAAAGGGCCGACAGCAGCGCTCTAGACCCCAGGAAAGGCAGGGGGAGAGAAGCGGGCAGCGACGGCCTCTCTCCCCCTGCCTTTCCTGGGGGTGTATCGGCGTATAACACGCACACAGACTTTAGGCTAAAAATTTTAGCCTAAAAAGTGCGTGTTATACGCCGATAAATACTGTATATATACGGTGTATATATACTGTATACACACACACACAGATATTTACATCCACACAAAAATATATATAATATATATATATATTTATTTATATATGTAAATCAAAAGAAATATAATACAGTCAAAAGAAGTATAATACAGCGCACTTCCAAAATAGCATGCATTTCTAGTAGAAAAACATATATTTTGCAGCACACAATTCCTGTGGACAATGTAAGTAGCATGAAAGATGGAGAGAGAAGTATAAATCCATATTCTGAACAGCAGGCAGAAATATGTACTGTACTATGAACAACATTTTACTTCCCACTCAGCTTGGTAGGCAGAAAATCTGTGGTATATTGAGTAATGGAAACTATAGGGTGTTCTGTAACAAAAAAATGACTTTGAATAATTTCACAATACCTTTCTCATGGGATCTTGCAAATAACATTCTATGATTTTATCGTATTGGTGCTTTCTTTCATACATAAACTCACAGATCTGGTAACTAGATATAAAATACAGAAAAAGAGACAATGATCATTACTGACATAAATGCAACTTAAAATCTCATACCTGCTATAGTGTCTATACATCTTTTGTGATCTTTTCTTCAATGTTGCAATGTGTTTTTAGCAATAATGATTTTTTTTTTTACAGCAAACAATGCCTTTATAGGCATTAATATTGTCAGTATTGTGAGCAAGATTTCAATGCTTTAGAAGCTATGATAACATTTGAAACAATTGAAATACATTTTTGAGAACAATCTTGGTCTAAAACATCTTACATTTGTATGTGTATGGAGCTCCTATAAAAATCTGCGAGTCTCTAGAAGCCTAATTAGAGCTTTTTGCAGTCTGTACCATGTATGCACATAGCTCTGAATGGTGGCTGCAGACATAAAATAGTATTACGGTATTTAATCAAGATTATTTGCACTGTAGCTTTCTCTTTTTCTTTAGATACATTGCAGCAATAAAAGAATTGATTAGAAAGCTACACCAGATGTATTTTCTAACAGACACTGGCAAACGTGACAGAATCCATTGACTGCACTGAAGAACCCTGGACTGTAATACCTAATACCCAATCCTTTCTCCTACCTGGAGACTCTGTAATAGTTTTTTTTTATTTTTTTTTTTGGGGGGGGGGGGGCTTCCCTTGCTCCTGCTCTGTCCTCGATGTATCCTTTCCACTGGGAGTGCCTGCTGCTTTCCTCTTTTTGGACAGAAGTATGGAAACTAGCCTCTTCCTTCGTGGACTATAGGGGAGATTTATCAAAATCTGTGCAGAGAAAAAGTGGTGCAGTTGCCCATGTCAACCAATCAGATTGCTTCTTTCATTTTTTAGAGGCCTTTTTAAAAAAAGAAAGAAGAAATCTGATTGGTTGCTATGGGCAACTGCCCCACTTTTTCTCTGCACAGATTTTGATAAATCTCGCCCTATGTCCTAATATTTCACCCCTCCTTCTTTCTCCTCCATCATTCTGACATTCCATCTTCAACTTATTTTTTCTCTCCTGCGTCATCCGGTCAATGTGGAGGCGTCCGGAACCCCCCTCCATGCGTCAGTGATCCTGGAATTCAGCATATGGAGGAGCTTTCTGTACACCTTCATCATCGCATAGAGCGTTACTCGAAGACTTTGTTTTACTGGTCGTCTTTTCAAGAGACACCAAAATATTGCGCCCTGTTGCACTACTGAACCTCCTTCCTAGGGGTTTTGGGGACCTCCCAACAGGTGTCCTCTTGGCTGTTGTTCCTAGTCTGTGTGTCTGTTTTATGTTGTCCTCATTTCCCTACTCCTTCCCTCTCCTACTAATCTCTGTTCCCTCTCTTCCAAACTATTTTCGTTTCTCTGTTTCTTGATCGAAGGCAATAGCTTTATGTTATTTTCTTGTAGTCCTCTTAGCGTGGGCCTTTTGTTCCCCCTTCGCCGCCTGTTGCCATGATTTTGCTCCCAGTTTCCCTCTGCGTAGGGAATGTTTTGTGATATACTGTTTAAAAATTTTAAAATAACGAATTATAAAAAAAGAAAAGAAGTTTGGGGCCCCTGCACTGACGAACGTTGTGGGCCCCAAGACAGTGCAGGGCAAGAAGATAATTTGGCCCAGGCTCCTGACAGCATAACCACCAGTACTGCCCTGATGGCGGCCCTGTGTACTACGGTGCTTGTTATCAAGAAAAACGGGAAGGCCAGATGAAAAATTAGCCCTCAGGGCAGTACTTTTTCCCACTATATAAATAAACATCTTATTGTAATCCAGCAATTAATCAGATAATCCATGTGATGCATTACTAGTTAGCATGAATATTATGTTCATTTACAGAACTGAAATCTTTTCATGGTGCTATATGATGCCGGCATTGGGAAAATTACATATTATGAATGAATATGTGAAAATTATTATAATTCTGTATAGCACCTAGAATATCAGAAGCAGTATAGCTAAGTATATATAGCTAAGTAGTAAGTAGTAGTATATATAGTAGTATATATATATATATAGCTAAGTAGTAAGTAGTAGTAAGTATAGCTAAGCAGTAAGAAAAGTCGAATGATCTTACAACTGGGCTCTCTCTGCCAGGTGAACCAGTCTGTTCTCTTCAAACTGTACAATTCCTCCAGCCTGAAGCAGCTCTAGAAGAACCTAAAACATAAACCATCAAAATCACAGAGGCTGGTTTCCCCGGTACAAGGTTATAACACAGAAAGCCCCAGGTAGACAGACAGAGGCGTTTATGCTTCCTTCTGAATTCACATAAGGTGCAATATATTGGCTATTGGCTTAATAAAATATGTTTTATTTGTGCAAAAAGAAAGCATCATAGAGCTACTTTTAAAGGGGCACTGTCATTATGAAAAACTTTTTAGATTTTGTAGTACTACTGATAAGATTACTTTTTTAAACATACATTTATTAAAAAAATATTAAATTTTACTAAAAAATTAAAAGAAGAAAAATTTAAAAAGCTGCCACTAGGGGTCATCTGTCTTTACGCAGACAGACTACTCTGTATTTTGCAGCATACTGGATACCGGCTGTAAACTGTGTTGGTATGCAGTATAGGAGATCACCATTGCACCACTACAGGCTTCAGCTGTTCCTAAACTACAACTCCCATGATGGGAGTTGTATCTTTGCAACAGCTGCTTGTGCAATCTTTCTAAAACTCTGTTTTAGAGCTGTGTGCCTCCAGCTCTTGCAAAACTACAGACAAAGGATGTGTGGGCATGCTGGGAATTGTAGTTTTGCAACAGCTAAAGGCAACATTGCTCTAACACATTGCTTTATAAAAAAAACTGCAGCTCCAGCTGTTGCAATGCAAAACTACAACTCCCAGCATGCTTGAACAGCCAAAGCTTTCTCTGACTCTTGAATGACAAAGAAGCTGATCAGACATTCAGGAGTCTGTGAAAGCTGAATGGCACACATATTGACAGCTATATTGATTAGCATCCAGCTTAACCAGAACAGATAGAAAATGTATGCATAAAAACTGTGCAGTAATCCCAGAGAAGAAAGGGTTACAGAGTGCAGTGATTTGTAGACTACCAGGCTGCTCTCAGATGAGTCTACACAGTGAGGGAGAGAGACGGACACGCCCCCTCCAGAAGGCAAGAACACAAAGCAAGTAAGCAACATAAATGCTATTTGTTAGGGATATGTAGGTCCTAGACACATAAAAATGATATGTACATGATCAGGATTAGGTAACATATCACTTTTTTTCTTCTTCTTGGAACTATGACAGGTATGCTTTAAATAAGATTCTATTAAAAGGTTACTCCGCTACCCAGCATCCAGAACATTGAGTTCCGAATGCTGTGTGCGGGCTTCCGTGTTCACGCCCGCCTCTTCGTGACATCACGCCCCGTCATGTGACGTCCTGTCCCGCCCTCTCAATGCAAGTCTATGGGACGGAATGTGACAGCCGTCGCTCCCCCTTCGCATAGACTTTCAGTGAGGGGGCAGGCCTTGACGTCACGAGGGGGCGGACGTGAACACGGAAGCCTGGACACAGCATTCGGAATTCAATGGGGGAGATTTATCAAAGCTGTCTATGTCCCGCATCAATATAGACCAAACTACAGAGAGTGTTAGGCCGGTCTATTGTGCGCCAAATTTATCAAAAGTCGCACGGCTCTTGATAAATTCTGCGCACAGATTTCGGGATCTATGCTTTCGACTGTATTTAAACCTGCACCAGCAAGGTCTGACTTGTCGCCGAAAAATCGCTTTTGCTAAATCCAGCACCAATGCATTTTTCCATCTAAAATAGACTAGAATGCATCATGTACTAAAAATCCTCTAAAGCAAAGGTCGCAAAAAAGTCGCACATATTTAGACTGCGACTTTCTGTGCGACAATTTTAGACAGGAAAAACACGTCTAAATCCTTTGATAAATCTCCCCCAATGTTCCGGATCCCTGGGGAGCAGAGTAAGCCTTTAATATAGAATGGATATAATGCATTGTATCTATAAATGTTATATATATTTCCATAATATGTCACGTGTAAATGAAAACAAGGAAGACATTTATTTCTTGTACTAAGTAAGCGTAAAGCTCTGTTTACACAAACGCCTGTGTTAAGCTGTATCCAATGTGTGCATTTATTAAAGGGGATGTGCGACCTTTAAATTGTGTCCAGCATTTAGGATTATGTTAGAGCAAACAGAGAAGCATTACTCATCACAGCATCCATGCCTCTCTGGTCCTCCCTGTTGGACTTTGCTTGTTTGGCTGTAGCGATGACATGCCTGTTTAACCGTGTCACTACCGCAGACAATCAGAGGCCCCACAATACAGCATGAGACTACAGAGTTCAGTCATTGGTGAACTGCAGCCAAGTAAAAGGGAATTCAAGAATTAAACTTATGAGTAACAGGTTTTCTTTTTTTTTGTACTGACACAAAACCATGGGCAGATTTTAGAGAAGACATACAACCCCTTTAATAAATCCATTTGCAGGAAGCTCCCTCTAGTGGTGGAGTATGTTATCACTTAAAGCGTTGTCCCATCGACAACACTGATCCTTTATTCACAAGACAGATAACTGTATAACAGCTAGGGACTTAACCACTGGAACCCCTATAATATCAAGAATTGGGGCCAGAGTCTCCTGTTGTAATGAAGCCGAGGTCCCAAGCTGTGGTCCCTGTCACTACTATAGGACAGTTAAAGATAGGTGGGTGTAGTACTTGGCTATATTAAGTAGTCCCATAGACAATGAATGAAGTGGTGTATTGCCATTACATTCAGTTAGGAGACTTGAGAGTGTCCCAGCAGTCTGAACATAGGATTATACACTTATTCTTCATCATGCTGATAGGAAAAAAGTATTGATAATGGTACAACAATTTACCATTAGCATTTTTAGGTTTCTGTCAGGGGTTCTGGCATTTTTTGCCAAGCAAACATAGCACAATCTTTGACATTCTTCTTGTAACCAACATACCAGTACCTCTGACAGACCCCAATATAAGTAATTAAAATCCATCAGGGAATGTTAACATCATATCTGTCATGACAAATGGAAGCAATGATGTGAATGTAAACAGAGCCCAACCTTGTGTATGTGAAAAAAACTGAAGGAAAAAAACAAATGATCCCTAAAAAAAAAAAATTAAAAAAAATTATTACGTGCTGAATGATTTTAGAATTGTTGGGGCTTCTTACAAGATTAAAGGAATAGGGAATAACTAGCTGATCGGTGGTGGTCTGACTGCTCAAATCCTCACAGATCATGAGAATGAAAGAGAGTTGTCCAAAGTGAATGAAGCAGCAATGACCATGCTCGGACAGAACTTCATTTATTCTCTATGGGACTTCTGAATATTGCTGAGCACGTATTATTTTTATTTAATCGTTCTTATGACAGAGCAAAACAATGAACTCAACAATGCATATGTGAGCTCAATGTATATGCCAGTGTTTCCCAACCAGGGTGCCTCCAGCTGTTGCAAAACTACAACTCCCAGCATGCCTGGACAGCCGACGGCTGTCCAGGCATGCTGGAAGTTGTAGTTTTGCAACAGCTGGAGGCACCCTGGTTGGGAAACACTGGCATATGTGAACACTATAAGTTCAGTCATACATGTTCTCCCTCACACTGCACCTGTCAGAATCTGTCATCTCTATTGTGACTTTATAAGTAGTAATTCATTGCATCTGAGCATACATGAAAAAAGTGTGTATATTTATATGTTTTTATATTTGAATGTATGTAGCAAACATCACAAACAATGAATCCAAGGGAACGTACCTGTTGTCTTTCTGAATGTCTGGAATCATCATCAGGACTGCATAAGAACTCCAGAACCTGATTTGTCAAAGAATAGCATTACTGAACATTACTACACACTCCACAAAATGGCAATATATAGAGGAGCTAGCTAGTAATCATTTGCTTATACTTTCTTGCTTCGCTTAGACAGAAATCAATCACCAGAATCTATACTTAAGAATACCAACCAAAAATGTATTTACATGAGTCCAGAGAGTGCCTATGTATTTAAAGGCCCATGCACAGTACTTAAAAATTCAGCAAAGAATTTCCTTGCTGAATTCTGTCAGTGGATCCACGCTGACCAGAATCGCACAGAATTTGCCGCTAGCTTTTTCAGGTGGAATTCTTTTTTTTTTTTAAACTGTAAATTTTTATTAAAGTTTCACATATAAAAATGATATCATCAACAATACGTGCAGGTAGTAAACAAAAGTCAGTATAAAATACAAAAAGTTACAAGAAATTACCAAGAGCAAAGTAAAGTGCCCAAGCAATAGCTCCATAAGTACCTTACACACGTTATGCAATGGTCAGTAACCCCCCCCCCCCCCCCCACATTACAACCGGGGTACCGACAAAGAGCCAATAAAGGCCCACGAACAGGACATCAGGACCAGATAAGACCAACACACGACATGGAGAGGACAGACAAGGACAAGAACAAGACACAACAAGAAAAACGAAAGGAAGAGGGGAGGGAAGGAAAAAGGAAGAGCAGGAGATCATGGGGGAAGATAAGGGGGAGGGGGGGAAGGAAAGGAAAAGGTAGGAGATGCTGGGAGGGAAAGAAGGACGGTAGCAGAAAGGGGGAAAAGAGGCTTCCAAACAGGAAGGAAGGGAGGTAAGGAGTTATTAAGGGAGGCCGTGAGGGGTTGCTTCCAGTGCTTAGCAATAAGAGTCTTGGTGGCCAGAACAATGTGCATAAAAAATTTGAAAGGTCTTTTAGACAGGGCTCTATTAGAGAGGTGCAATAAGTAGACCAGCGGGTCCAAGGGGACCGCAACACCCAGCACATCAGTGACCAACGCCAACACTGAGGGGGAATAGTCGGGTTCAGTTTATTAAGCCGCTTGGGGGTATGGTACCATTCCATTAGCATTTTAAATTGCGTTTCTTTGTAGGCCGTACAGATGGAGGCCTTAGAGGCCCATTGCCAGATAATCTGCCATTGGGGAAGTGTGATAGTAGTGTTCAAAACCTCCTCCCAATGACCCATATTCAGGTGGAATTCTGCTAAAGAATGAACATGTATTTTTTCTTTGGAATCCATATCCGCTTTGGAAGTTCCACTACGGAACTTTTTCAGTGTGCACTGAGCAGAAGAATCCAGTTGAGATCAATGGGATTCTGCTGCAAGTGGATTCGGCTCAGAGTTAATTCTGAGCATAAAACCCAAAGCATGCATGGGCCCTTACTTGCATCCTACCCACTAAGTACTACAGTACATCAGTGTGCCGATAATCTATGGTAGACATTGTACTTTTATTTGGTTAAGTGTATCTATAAAGATATTTATACAGCCAATCCTATAATATATAAGGCACACAACCATACCAACACCAGGACTCGTTTGGTTAGTTCATAATTTTTCCCCACCTGCCCCCCCTTTAGTGTATTGTCGACATTAAAGGGGTAGTCCGGTGCTTACACATCTTATCCCCTATCCAAAGGATAGGGGATAAGATGCCTGATCGCGGGAGTCCCGCCGCTGGGGACCCCCGGAATCTTGCACGCGGCACCCCGTTTGTAATTAGTCCCCGAACCGTGTTCGCTCCGGGTCTGATTACCGGCGACCACACGGCCGGCGGTGTGTGATATCACGCTTCCGCCCCCGTGTGACATCACGCTCCGCCCCTCAATGCAAGCCTATGGGAGGGGGCATGACAGCTATCACACCCCCTACCGTAGGCTTGCATTGAGGGGCGGAGCGTGACGCCACACGGGGGCGGAGGCGTGAGGTCACACGCCACCGGCCGTGTGGTCGCCGGTAATCAGACCCGGAGCGAACACGCGATCAGGCATCTTCTACCCTATCCTTTGGATAGGGGATAAGATGTGTAAGCACCGGAGTACCCCTTTAAACAAAATAGCCACAAGAAGCTGAAACTCTGGATATCCATATTGTGATAGAGATACCATTATAGTAATTTGGAACACGGGGTTGTCCTATCAATAAACATATATTTTTAGCTTTCTGTGACAGTAGCCTTTAAATTAATACATAAAAAGAGGAACTGGCATTCTTACCTGATCAAAAAGGACTCTGTTAACAAACAAAGTATTGTCTGGTTTGGCAAGTTGGCGAGCCAAAAATGTGAACAGGCAGCCCACTTGAGAAGGTGTGAAATCTGAGTTTTCAACCATAACCTAAAAGAAAAAATACAATATATATATATATATATATATATATATACACACATACAGAAACACATTCAAAGAGGACTTATACAGGGATTTATGAGGGTGTCCAGAGAAGCTGGACGGAGATTGGCGAGAGCCAGGGAGTGAAAAGCCTTACTGCCCATTTATCCCGGTGGAGGTCTTAGCATTGAGACCCCAACAAAAGCTTTTACATGTCTCTGTGACATGTTAACATATTTTTATTTTATTTTTTAATGACAGGCACACTTTATGGGTTATTTAGGATTTGAAGAATAGCACTAGTTTCTTTAAAAGAAATAGGGCCACACCTGTCCTCGGGTTGTCTGTGGTTTTACAGCTTAGTTCCACTGAAGAGAATGGAGCCAAGTTGTAATGCCATACAAAACCTGATACCTGATGACAGTAACTACTTCCCTCTGCTACTGCTGTCCAGCTCACACTTTTGGGATTGCTGGTGGATGGGCTGGGATTAGATACAGGTCATCGGCTTCTATGTATGACAGCTCCCAAGCTAAAGCACTATGCCTTCAATGGTCAGACATAATGAACGGGCTAAGATAAGCCCCAACAGGGAGCCTGATGTGTGTGCTTAGAAGCTCCTCGGCCACAGGGAATGACGTCACCACAAGGGAATCATGACTACCAGCTGTCAACAAGAGACGAGACATCCAGGCAAGTTGGCAAAATAGTTTATTCTGCCATTGTTTGTTCTACAAGTGGTTAAGGAGATGCGAATACCCCTTTAATGGTGCTCTGTTCAGGACTTCCATCTGTTGGCAAGACCCAAGAGTTGTGACAAATAGGATCTATAGCTTTGTGGACCTGTTCTGTCCCAAACTATATAGACAACCCATCTGTGCGAACAAGCACTATGTTCATTTCATTGGTCCTTTTTATACAGGAAGAATTCTTACTAGTTGCCATTCAAGGGGTGATCTGGTCAGCAAGATTTTTATGCCTTTTCTCAATTAACTTTGTGAAGAGGGTAAAGTAAGAGGCCTTTACTTCAAGAACAACAGACTGAATTTCTATATGCAAGGCTAATTTAGCAGATAACACCTGCATAGGTGAGATATACATCAAGGCATAAATGGGTATTAGTGTATGGCATAACTAGCTGAATATGTAAAAAATACCTAATTATCATTCATTTACCGTCAGTAAGATGTCCACAATCCGCTGTTGGTGTTCCACAGCTTGTTTATCATTAGTAAAATCTTCAAATGTCTAAAAATACAAAAAGAAATCCCTATAATAAACCTGTCATTACGTCTCATGTTATTGATAATCACTTCTCGCCTACTTTGGAAATCTGCTGCAGAGGAGTGAAGAAACTATAATACATGCGGTGCGAAGAATCCTCCCCCCCACCATACATATAATTTATCTTAGTTATTTACAGTTCATGATCGGCTGATGCTTAAAAACATACAGCATACATAGGAAGCTCCTTGAGAAGTATAAAATGCCAATAAGGGGGTCCCGTAGCAAAAAATGGCCCCCACTCCACTAGGACATGAGAAGCTTGTGATTGTGGTCTCCATTCTTCATTGTATTTTTCCCTCCATTTTTTGTCCCCCAATGATCTGCATTCATGTTCTAACTCATTTTTATCATCCACAGTCATCACTAACTACACCTTATCTATGAATTGGTAGTTGCTTGGTGCACATAGTAGCCACTATGCTATCTGACTATATAAGCCCAAACATTTCAATATTTTTTATACCTAATTAAAAAAAACTGCAGACTTGTTTCCTATATGGTAAGAATGAAAGGGATATTCCGGCCATAGGAACACACACCCCTCCCTAAGATCTCCGTGCAGCACCCGCATTTTATGCGGGACTTCGGCTCCAGTCTCTGAAACCTCTGTGTTTTCGAGACTGGAGACGTGATGTCACATCACGCCCCCTTGTGACATCACGCCACACCCACTCCATTCATGCAAATTTGTTTGCAGATGAATGGCAGTGTAGGGTTTAAATTATAATGTTAACTTCTCCAACTCAGAACTGGCTTTAGAAGACAATCCAAATCTAGTAAGGCATATATCTTATTATTGATCCCAAATCCTTAGCTATATACCCAGAAGTACACTCAAGTGCTTACATAAGAACTAAATTGTATGCATTACATGAATAATCTGGTGCACCTAAATACATTCTGTTATCCTCCATAACACAAAACTGTACAGTGGTGCAGAACGCATAATTCATTTTTAAAAACTAGCTATCAGTCTTGCAACGTCTTATATACCTTCTAGCATTTGCATAAAATTATGCAGAGTATATGAAAAATACTACTCCAACTAGAAATGTACAAATAGTAATAATGAATGGTCCAGACAGATCAGAGGACATGTCAATAAGTGACCTATTCCTCCATAGGGTTGATTACTTGACATACCGGACAGGCGCATGGCACTTTACACAAGTCTAATCATCTGACGCCTTCCAACAACTTAATTATTATTCCCTGTTCTGTTCCCAGATTATGAGCTTGGAGGGAGTTGAATAAACCTCATTTAATTTTGCTCGAGTCTCCTGAGGACTACGCTTCAGAAAAAGAGACTTCAGAGGGGAGAAAGACGCTTGGATTAAATGTCCTCCCTTTGAACTAAAGCCGAGTCGTGGTGTTGATAATAAGCAAGCGTTCCCCAAGCAGATGAAAGCTAAGCATTTGGGGGGTGCGGAGGGGAGAAGGCAGACATCCTGCTTGCATAGGAAGAAGAAATGAAGGAAATATTCATATTCTGTATAAAAGGACAAAACAGTGACAATACTGAGATAAGAAGATAAATGTACAGAAACGTAAGAGGTTATCCAGGAATAGAAAAAAAGAGCAAATTTCTTCCAACAGTGCCACACCTGTCCTCAGGTTGTGTGTGGTATTACAATTTGGCACCAGTTACTTCAATAGAACTGAACTACAAATCCACATACAACCTGAGGACAGGGATGGTGTGGTTTTTGAAAGAACCCTGCTCTCTAATCCTGGATAACTCCTTAAATGAAACATACAAGATTATTAGTAGAAAGAGGTTCAATCGGATTTTTCTCTTATCTCAGAATAGATATGCTTATCTCCTACATGTTTATATTCACTTACTGTGGATTTACTAATCAGATCTGTTGCAAGTTTCTTCCAAGTAATAGATCCTACTCTTTCAGTAAAATAATTATTTTCCACCAACTAACCTCAGAATGTGCCCCCTTGTTCTTGTATTTAGCTTCTTAATAAAACACTTCTTACCTGAACCTTTTTTTTTAACCCTTAACCAGGTATCACTAGAGCTATATACAATGGAATCATAATCTCCCTCTCTGTGCTGGCTATACCTCCTCCAGCTATGCAGCCAAGCATTGAATTAAAGGGGTACTCCAGAGAAAATCAACAGGGGCCAGAAAATTATACAGATTTCCAAATTACTTCTACTTAAAAATGTTGAAACCTTCCAGTACTTATCAGCTGCTGTATACTACAGAGAAAGTTGTGTACTCAGACACAGTGCCCTTTGCTGCCACCATGTCAGGAACCGTCCAGAGGAGGACCCCCATATCAAACATCACCTGCGTTTGTACAGTTCCTGACACAGACAGAGGTGGCACCAGGGAGCACCGTGCATGACTAGAAAAACTACACAACTCCTTCCAGGGTATACAGCAGCTGATAAGTACTGAGCTGGATGCTACATTCTCCTAAATAGGAAAACTCCCCCAACAGCAACTAAAACCTAATATTCAGTCATATCTGAACTAAAACCGCACAGACAATAGAGAACATAAGATCATTTCTTAATGTTTTGAAATCATTAACATTCCAATAAGAAAAAATTATAGAAAAAATCTGTAGCACACAGAGCACAAAAATCACAAAAAGTTGTGGTGTAGATCACCTTTGTCATGGGTTTATCCCCGATGAAGGTTACCTACACAGAAACTAGTTGGGAGATGAAAGCTGCACATGTTTTTCCTATCTTTTCTCCTTTTCACCATGTAATATGGTGTACATGGATACATAATTGATTACTAGAATGACACTGTAAGCAAAGAGCATGTGCGCCATGGGGACAAAGTACTAAATTGAGTGCAGCTGTGGAGAGGATTTGTTTGAAGCGGAGAGAGGATTTATTCAGTGCGGCTGAAGGGATTGTTCAGAGAGGCGCAGCAGGTTGCGGTGGCTGTTTGAGGACAGGAAGGATGGCAGCGGGAGCTGGTGAGACCATTTGTGACCACCTGTGGAGGAGCTGTTCCAACTGGGAGTTGTCTTTCCTTCCCCAGCTGGGAGTCATACCTTTTTTGCCTAATATCAAACGATTTAATATATTCAAAAAAAGATGTATCTAAAAATTTCATCTTATATGAAAACAAATCAAATCTTATCTAATATTGAAAAAAAGACTTAATATCTAAAGGAACATTCTGAAGGGAGTATTGGACCGTGTAAGGTCCTTTATATACCTCAGCGTCATTGCTGCGTTTGATTGATCATCACATTTTTTTGTGACTGTTTTTTTTTCGGTTTGCGTTTTTTTTCTTTCTTGTTTTATCACTGTCTGGGCACAGTTTTATTAGTTTAGTTTAACTAATTTAGTAGTATCACTCCAGGAACTAAAATTCAAATGTGTGAACCTAGCCTAATGGTGAAATTTATGAGATAGGAAAAGCACACACAAATGGAAACATTTTAATTATTAACAATATTATTATTACCATATATACTCAAGTATAAGCCGACCCGAGTATAAGCCGAGGCCCCTAATTTCACCCCAAAAACCCAGGAAAAGTTACTGACTCCACTATAAGCCTAGGGTGGGAAATACATCATCCCCCTGTCATCAATCAGACCTCCGTCATCATCACCCCATCATCATTCCCCCCCCCTGTAATCATCCAGACCCCCGTCATCATTCCCCCCCTTCATCATCACCGCCTGTCAATCCCTTCATCAGTGGTCTTCAACCTGCGGACCTCCAGATGTTGCAGAACTACAACTCCCAGCATGCCCGGACAGCCATCGGTTGTGCGGACATCCTGGGAGTTGTAGTTTTGAAACATCTGGAGGTCCGCAGGTTGAAGACCACTGCGGCCTTCGTCATCATCCAGACCCCCCTTTAGTTTTCTACTCACCTCCCCTCGGTGGGAAGGAAGGGTGAGCTGGTCCGGGCCATCTATGCTGCAGGGACCGTCCGGTGGGGAGGGTTAGCCGTTCCGGACTGTCCATTTTCACCGGGAGGCCCTCTTCTCCGCTCCGGGCCCGGCCTAGTGACGTTGCCTTGACGACGACGCACAGGGACGTTCATGCGCAGGTACGTCTGCTGCGCACGGACGTCCCTGTGCATTGTCGTCAAGGCAACGTCATTAGGCCGGGGCCAGCCCGGAGAGGAAAAGAGGGCCTCCCGGTGAAAATGGACAGCTCGGAACGACTAACCCTCCCCACCGGACGGTCCCTGCAGCATAGATGGCCCGGAGCAGCTCACCCTTCCTTCCCACCGAGGGGAGGTGAGTAGAAAACTAAAGGGGGGTCTGGATGATGACAAAAGCCCGGCAGTGGTCTTCAACCTGCGGATCTACAGATGTTTCAAAACTACAACTCCCAGCATGCCCGGACAGCCGATGGCTGTCCGGGCATGCTGGGAGTTGTAGTTTTGCAACATCTGGAGGTCCACAGGTTGAAGACCACTGAGAAGGAATTGACAGGCGGAGAGTTCACCCGAGTATGAGCCGAGGGGGGCGTTTTCAGCACGAAAATTCATGCTGAAAAACTCGGCTTATACTCGAGTATATACGGTATTATATATTTTTCTAAACCCCATAATTACAACAAGACACTCTTCTGGACTAGTTTCATGTCTGCAGACACCCTAAGCAAAACGTGTATCAGAAGAAAACTGAATTTTGTGATTAGGAATTTTTTTTTATGTGTGGATCAGTTTGGATACTTACGAATAAACCCTCCACTTTGCAACAAACTCTGGAAAAAGACCTTCAAGCGAAACAACCCAACGCTTGAATGGTGGATGTGGGTTATCTAACGGCTGCTGCGACAGGAGAAAGTGATTTATACAGCTTAAATGTAGCGTATTCAGCAAACACCAAATAATTCTGTGTAGATTTTTTTCTCATCTGTCCAAGTCAGCAGCTAATACTGAACAGCAATAAATAATGTCATAGACTGTTGGTTCCTCATTAGGGAAAAACACATTCAGCAACACTATAGTGGAAATGTCACCCAGCATCAGTGTGTGTTGATAGTATAAGCTCCAAATCTTCTTTAAAAACAGCGTACAGTAGGCGCTTGCAGCCTTACAATGATGGGCACTGCTGTCTGACAAGGATACCCATGGTTCTGCGACAGCTGACATTAATGCAGTAACAAACAAGGCTGTTTCTCTTTAAAGTACAAATACACTTGGAGATTGTGCTATATGGTAATATAATACAAACACCAAACGTTTACATGTCAAGAAATACAAACTGAAATTATGCAAAATATGGTTATCATTCGTATACTGTCATTTATGGTTTTAATTATACCCATTTGACATGCAAGAAGCCCTTTTATAGTGGTCACTAACAGGCCTTATCTGACTGCTAGGAACCCTTACCATCTCCTGAATGGGACCTGAGAGACTTCTGTACCTTCTATTGGTGCCCTTGCCCCTAAATGATGCACTAATATTCTATGTACAAATAACCATACCATAAAGTACTTAATCATAACCCCCATACCATAAAGTGCCCATGTAACAATGCCATACAACATGCAAATAACATTTACATAAAATGAAAACAACCCAAAGTACCAATAACAATACATTATACAGTGCCACCACAACCACACAATACTGAAATAATGTACTGTATAATACCAGTAAAATCCATCACAAAGTGCCCAGATAGAAGCAACTTACACATAACAGTTCAATAAAGCAATGCTATCCAATGTGTAAATCATCTATGGCTTATATAACGATTGATGGAGATCACAAGCCTGGGCAAACAGTGGCAAACCCTTAAAAGGTACTTGCCTACATTTGACATGTTTCTGAATGTTCATTTACTTTATCTCTATCTAAAAGACAATCACTATATGCTGGCATTTTTCCCTCATCACAGGATTTATGGTCAGAAAGGACATTTAATATTAATTTCCGTATCCTATATGCATATTTTCCTCTTTTACAGTGATAATAAGGACAATAAACACCATATGATTATATTATTCTTTATTTCTTATTCTTATTTTTTATATATCAATTGGGGTATCCAGTGACAACTATATTGATTGATATTTATATGCACAACCACAGGGCCCTGCGGTTTGTGCTTGTATGCTATATCTATATATATTTTTTTATTTGCTGATTACATTTTAGAATACATTTTATTAAAATATTGGTCTAGAGAGTCGCATAATATTATTATTTTTTTCTAGAGTGAACAATTCCTCATATACCTATTTGGTAGGCTGAGGACTGAGAATCTTCTATTTAACTTCCATGTTTCTGAATGTATACTTTTATTTTGTGCCACTAACAAGCTTAGGATGTAAAATAAAAGTAAACATTCGGCTACATACAGGCTGAATGTGGTCACGAGCAAACTATGTTTTACATTAAAGTGAATGGGCCCGCTGCATGCAAAGTACACCACACATATCTTCTAGTGTGGACATATGTTAAAGATCAGCTTTAATAATGAACAAATCATTTCAAGTAAGGAGTTTGTTTTACGTGGAATATAAAGGTTCAGTATCAGAACAAAACAAAAGATGAATAAAATGGTTTCCCCTTAAAGCATATCTGTCAGATCCCAAGAAAACATATGCCTCTATCTTTTATATTTATTATATAGAAGTCCCTCCCTTGTGGTGGTGGGAGGTGATTGGTGGGTCTGCTCATGCAGCCTTGTCATCTCTTGCATATGACTCATGGACAAGCTGATGCTGCGGCAGGACTGGGTATTGTCCTAATAGGTATGGGGACCCCTAGTGGTGGGATTTTCAGGGGCCATTTTCTTTGTTAAATATTTAAAAATGTCTAAAGAATCATATTACAAAAGGTCTTACATTGTCATCAGTAACAACATATAAAAAAGTTTTATATCTGACAGTGCCCTTTTAAACAATACAGTAACAACTTTTTTTTCTTACCAAAGCCAAAACATTAAGGAATTCTCGGGTGTCAAAATGCAACAAAGTGTGAATGTAGGGATATACTTCCTCATCTTGTGGGGCCTCTGGTGAGTGTAAACGGATCAGAAATTCAAAAACCTGGAGAAAAGTTAAATAAACAGCTTAAGTCCATGGAATTGTAGAAAAAAAAACCTCTTCAAAATATCAAATCACTGCACATGGAGTGTTAAACTTTCTGGCCGGCATTTATGATTGTAGGTGTAAGTGAAGCATTTTTCTACACCTTTTTTTTGTGTGCTGTAATGTGTAGGAGAACCAAATTTATTAAATGGTCACAGAGATTTTGACAAATTTTGTGCAGGACACAATTTCTGAAATTTCTCTCTTCACATACACCAAAAAGCTAAGCTAAGTCCGGGCTGGTGTAGTTTAAGAGACTTTTCAGTGGCTTTGCGCCTTTTTTGTGCCTTTTTCACAAAAAGGTGCAGTTCATAAAACCCTTCCATATCATGTGTATCGCCAAAATCTGTGGATTGCAAATCAAAATCAGCAGAAATGTGAAAACCAAAAGGCGCAAATAAGGTGCAAATAAACCCTGCTTGTGGCTTTTTCTGCACCTTTTCTAGACACAAAAACAGTCTAAAGACAATGATAAATGTCGGCCTCTATGGATAGAATATGAATGCTATATAAACAGCAGTCGTACTATACTTTTATAGACAGTAGAGTTCTCTTAAGGGCAGTCTACAGGGGATATTTTTCTTTTTTGATGTTTTAATTTCAGGGAGGAGTAACTGAGTAACAGCACAACAGAGATTTCTGAAGGAAAGATCTAGTCTAGCACTGTAATTTAATGGGGAATAATAAAACACAAGTGTCCAGAGAGCTGGCATGTCTTCTATTAAACATTATTGCCATTATTTAATAGTCAATACTCATGGTATATTAACAGCTACTGGTTATTATTGCTTACTTGCATAGGGCAAATCAAATAATATATTATATTAAATGGGCGTTTTTTTTCCCAATTTGGGAATTAGCATACCAGAAAGCTCTAAAATTTCTTTAAAAGCAGACCGGCCAGCAGGTCTTTACGGTATAAGTAAGGGTATTACTATATAGGTCTATTGACCATGAATCTGTACATACCTCTATTAGTTAACTGACCCTTCCAGTATGGAAATAGAGTTTTAAAAGCTATGCAGATTAGGCTTTAGAGCCCACTGGGTGTTCCGCCTGGCTCCTAGAACCAAGCACAGTTCAGCCCCCTCACCAGTTAGTCACTCCCTTTTGTACGCTGTCACCTCCTATACCCCTATGATTAAAAAGGAAGTGCGTAACTAGTGACCCTATACCTGCTGATCACTTTAAAAGAAGTTTCACATACAACCTCATCTGGTAACATTTGTGGTAGTTTTTCATTCAGTTTTATTTTACCCAAAGCCAGAAGTGGATCCAGCATGAAGAAGCATAAATCCTTCATTCTTCTTTCACATTCCTTTCAAATTCCCTTCTTGGCTCATAAAACTAAATGTAAAACTGTCACATAACATTGTGTGTGAAAACCTCCCAATTTAGCATCCAATAATATGGCATGATACTAACTCAAAAGAGTACCTTAAAGGGATTTTTTTTTTTTTTTTGCTGAGACATGTTTTCCTTTTATAATCGGTTTATATTTTATAAACAGTAAACAGAAAATTTGAAGAAAAAAAAAAACATCACTGCAAATTCTGGAAAAAGATGTTTAGCATAAAAACATGATTAAAACAATAGGGATATGTCACAAGTTTTGATGAATCGTGGTCTGAGCCAGGGGCAAGAGAGAGAGAATAGTGCACGGCAGAGCACTTCTCTTCTTACTCTCTCCTGCACAACTGAGATGGTCCCATAGATTCACAGTACGAGTCCTCCTCCTTCACGTGAGCGAGCAAGCTTAGTGCACACTTCTGTTCCTACTCTCTCTCTGCACAACTGAGATGGTCCCATAGATTCACAGTACGAGTCCTCCTCCTTCACGTGAGTGAGCAAGCTTAGTGCGCACTTCTGTTCCTACTCTCTCTCTGCACAACTGAGATGGTCCCATAGATTCACAGTAAGAGTCCTCCTCCTTCACGTGAGTGAGCAAGCTTAGTGCGCACTTCTGTTCCTACTCTCTCTCTGCACAACTGAGATGGTCCCATAGATTCACAGTACGAGTCCTCCTCCTTCACGAGAGCGAGCAAGCTTAGTGCGCACTTCTGTTCCTACTCTCTCTCTGCACAACTGAGATGGTCCCATAGATTCACAGTACGAGTCCTCCTCCTTCACGAGAGCGAGCAAGCTTAGTGCGCACTTCTGTTCCTACTCTCTCTCTGCACAACTGAGATGGTCCCATTGATTCACAGTACGAGTCCTCCTCCTTCACGAGAGCGAGCAAGCTTAGTGCGCACTTCTCCCAGCTTATTTTATAGATCGATCAAGGTCTGAACGTTTAGACTTCAACCAATACAAACTTTTGACATGTCTCTACAATATGTTATAAGTTTTTAAAAGTGACACATTTAAAGGCAAAAGAATTTCAAAGTTGTTCCTACTGAACTGTTTACAACTATAAGGTCTTCTATCTCATTCTATACAAATAATGTAAAGATTACAAAACAAAAATAGCCATTAGTTAATATTAGGGTACTGACCTGGTTCTTCACCTGTGGAACAAGGTCTTCAGGAATGTCTCCCAAAGGGTATGCTCTTCCAGCCAAACTAGAACTGTCAAGAATAAGAAACAGCAAATAAATATGTAAAAAACAAAATAGAAGAAAACTTGATGAAAATCGAAAAAAGGCTAAATAATATTAGTGTAATAAATTAAACAAAGAAGCAAAAAGATACTCCTTAATATTGAAATTGCTACACCAAGAAGGAAAGGTCATGGAATTACAGAAATCACAGGATCAAAAGATTTCCAATTTTTTCAGGCGCTGAATGGGCACAATATACACCTCCTGCTTAGACAAAGCTGGACCAGTAGCTGTATAGCCACAGGCCCCGCTCAGGAGCAGAAGGTGTGCCAAATCTGGTCAACCTTATACTATTGAGTTAAAAACCCAGTTCAGAGCAGAGACTGATATACAGTAAACAGTGATGCACTGAGTACCGCTGTTTACTGTATGCCCCGAGGTGGTAAGTTGTAATGCTATGCACCCGACATATAGAGTGAAGAACCAGCCACGAATTCCACACAGCTAAATATGATTCTTGTAATTTGCTGTAAACTTGCTACGTGTCAGCCCTCAAAGTACCTAGGGCAGCAACAACTCCAAATACAGGCCTGAATTGAAGCAAACTGTAACAAAAAATGAAAAAGCCTCATTGTGGGGCAATTCTAGCTAACACTTTATTAAATAAAAGCATCTCCCAAAGAAGAGCAAAAACATTTCATAACTGTAGTGACTGTATTTCTGTAGATCACAATCTGAACTTAAGTGATATCCTATTTGGAAGCTGAAGGAGGAAAGGCAGGGTGTACAAACAGTAAAATAGATTTCAATCACTAAGGGGATTTTCAATAATGCATTATGCAGTGAACTATTTTTCAATAAAAGGTCTTACTAAATATGAGTATTATGACACTTTCATCTAGAGAACAGTTATACTTTTACTTACATAGAATCTTATTTTAATGACTTATGGGATAGTTGAATACATTTTCAATAGGCTAATACTGATATTAGTTACCTACCTAATATATACAAGGAGCTTATTTCCCATCACAACTTGTTCATCTAATGGACAAAAATATGGATAAGAAAGAGTTAAATCATCTCTATTATACCAATCTACAAATAATAAGATTACATACAAATGTGAATAGAGAAAACACACATACCCTGTATTCACTTTGTCAATACCCCATATTAACAAAGTGAAAAAATGAACGTTCAGTGCAACAGAATATTTTTGTACCCTTCTCCAAATCTGTGCCTCCACACAATCCTGTCTCTGACTGTCTCTGACAGGCAGTTCTATCTTATGAATGTTTTTTTTATTGTATTATTTTCTATTAAAGCACAAGACCTAACATAACAAAACGTGAAAAAAAGTGAAAAGGTCTAAAGACTTTCCAAAAGCAACACACACATAAAAAATATATATATATATATATATATATATATATATATATATATAACAAAAGCAAGGGTGGAACAGCACTTCACTGATTTTGGGATTGTATATTTACATATATACATATATATGAAGACAAGTAAAGACAGGGACACAGAAGTAACATTTAAACAGGGCTTTAAAGTACTACAAGCCATCTAAAAAAAAAAAAAACAACAAATGGGCTACTCACACAGGTCACAAAAGTATATGTATATAAATAACAAAATGTATAGCAGCACTACAAGAAGTCCCCATAAACGGTGGGTGCCAGCGTATATTATATATAATCTGAGTATAATTGATATAATATTTTGTCTCCATCCATCTTCCTATTGGTCCGTCCATCTCCTCCCAGAAACATTGAGCGCCGGTACACGTGAGACACTAAGCTGTATACAGTACCGAGTGGGTTATTTCGTGGCCACTGGTGAGTGGATGTCCCCCCCCCGCCCAACTACGAAATAATCACTGTACACCTGAGTACACTTATGCACCTTATGATGACAATATTAACTTTTATCAGAACACTATATACATGTCTGCTGCCATTTGATAAGAGGCGGCTCTAATTTCATCACGTTGTACTTTATTTGTTTGTATACAGTAACTTATGTAATATTAATGTTTGTATTCACTTAATTGACGCTCATTTGTTACCATATATATATGTTGCACATATCTATGATCACATGCTTGAAAATGGCCGCATTGGGTGACCGAAACGTTGCATCTGTTGTGATGGAATTAACACCTTGTTGTTTCACCGTTCATCTTGGTGTGCTGCAGCCTTCCTTGTTATCTAGCTATCCAGTGCCTGGGACCCAGCCATTCTACTGCGTGCACCCACTGTAACTTCTTCAAGGTGTGCTGCCCTATGTCTTCTGTATGTATATATATATATATATATATATATATATATATAACAAAAGCAAGGGTGGAACAGCACTTCACTGATTTGGGGATTATATATTTACATACATATACATATATATCTATATATATCTATATATATATATATATATATATATATATATATATATATATATATGAAGACAGGTAAAGACAGGGACACAGAAGTAACATTTAAACAGGGCTTTAAAGTACTACAAGCCATCTAAAAAAAAATAGACAACAAATGGGCTACTCACACAGGTCACAAAAGTATATGTACATAAATAACAAAATGTATAGCAGCACTACAAAAAGTCCATATAAACGTTGAGTGCTAGCGTATATTATATATAATCTAAGTATGATTGATATAATATTTTGTCTCCAAGACTCCTCACTATGACCTGGCCACCTCAAATAATAAAGACAGTCTAACCGATGACGATAACAGGATCATAACAGCCCTTTTAAACACAGTAACCATCCTTATTATTGTGCCATCTTTAGCAAATAGGTTTAGAGTGCATATTTAGATCTTATTGATTTATTTTGAGAAAACATGGTTTTGTGTATTCTTGGCAATTCTTTGTGTGTTAAACTAGTGGTGTGTTCCAAGTCATGGAGTGTATTCGTGGAAAATGTATTATTAAGCCAGAAAATGTTATTAAAGAGTACCTGTCATCAAACCATATTTTCTAAACAAACTCAGATTATATTCCCTAACTACTCCTAACACCCCTCCTGCTCTAAAAAAAAAATTCAGAGCATTAAAAAGTTCTGTGTCACACCTTTCCCCCCTTGATCACATTGTGTGAGCTCCAGGCAGGAAAAAGTGGGCGTTCCCAAGCAGGGGCGACATCACTGAAGCCTGCGAGTCACCATGCTTGGCACAAAATTCGAGAGTTTGGACTTCTACAAGTCCGGGTAGAGACTTCTACAAGTCAGGATAGGGGATAAAGTTTAGTCTGGTCTGAACGCTGGGACCACCCCGCGAGCTCCTGTACGGGGCTCCCTCCAAGTATCTCTATAGGAGGGCGGGGATGCAGCTTTTGTGCATTCCCCCGCCTCTCCCATAGAGCTATCGCCCTCCCCATAGGGGGGGGGGGGCCTATCGTCGACCTCAGTGATGTCGACGACATGCAGCTGTGGCAATGGTCCCCGTCCTGCAGAAAGGGGATAAATGTCTTACACTGCAGTACTTCTTTAAGCAATGAGGGGAAGTTAGGCTCTAGAAAATTTTAGAATTTTAGGCCTTAAGTCATGGGTGGTGTCATAGGCTAATTATATAAAATATCCATTATTCTGGTGTATTCATCAGAATGTAGTGTTCCTGTCTGTTGTGGCAAAGCCAGTGGATCTTTTTTTTTTTTTTTTTTTTTTAGGGGGGTGGGGGGGGGGGGGGGAGGTCACAATATACCAGCATCTCTTTATGTCCATAGCATTGTTAAAGGAGAAGTGTTAGGTCTAGAGTTTGTAGTAAACTCATCATGCTATACAGTATGGCATCCTGGCACTTTCTCTGCATGCTTCCATTGCGTGGCTTCTTCCTAACACTTTTAGGGCTAAGTATGTGGAAACATTGAGGTAAATTTATCAAAATAGGACCAGTTGCCCATAGAAACTAATCAGACTGCTTCTTTCATTTTCAAAAAGGCCTCTGAAAAATAAAATAAAAAGCAATCTACGGTAATTGTTTTCTATGGGCAACTGGTCAACTATTTCTATGCACAGGTTTTAATAAATCTCCCCCATTATGTCACTGACCTGCCTCATAATCATCCGATTTACAGGTGCACGTGCAGGGTCCATGCTTAAAGGAAAAGTCTCATGCCCGATCAGTACAATAAAACTTCTCCCCTATCCGCTATGTCTGTATGGAGCCCCAGCTCTCCCACAGAGTGGCGTGTCACAACCCCTGCCTGAAGCTGGGCCGTCACGACCCCCGCCATATATCTCTATCAAAGAGCCGAAGATAGCCGAATGGCTTTGCGATCTAAAACTTGCGTGGCGGCCCCGCTCCGCGATCTAAAATGTATCCCCTATTCTGCGGATAGGGGATAAGTTTTTCTGTACTGATAGGGCATGAGACTTCTTCTTTAATAGAGTAGCATTTGGTCCACACTTGGCCCCACTGACCATTCTTTTAGCATGACCCTTTTATTTTTTTTTCTTATCTTTATATGCCCTTTATACAGCATTAGATTTCAAGAGTGTAACCTGTAAGTGTTCTTTCTGCTGCAGATGTCAAACTACTTCAGCAGAGGTTAATAAAAGAAAAAACTACTGACTTTGCAATTCTTGTGATGAACCCCTGACGGACTATTTCCCTGTAGATACATGTGATACTTGCTTATCTCAGTTTTATACCACACATATCAGTAGGCCTGCATCTGGGGGAAACAAAAATGCAAACCCAAGTACAGGTTGTGCATCAAATGTATTCAACCTTTACCTGACAACTATGTCTCTGATATATGAGCTGGTTCATCCCCTCTAGAGGATTCTGCTATGAAATATAAAGGGAAAAATCTAATTCTCTTGGCTGATGTCTCAGATGACGAGTTCTTCTTTAAAACAAAGAAGGCCCGCTTCTAAGCATCATAGATTAGATCAAGGCTCTTACTTATCTTTTCAGACTCTAATGTTACCATTTCTGTTTGTTAAAAAAAAAAAAATACAGAAAAACTAACTAAATCACTAAAGAAAATTATGGAATCTTAAACAGATGAATTTTGAGCTCTACAGTTTTTCTTTCAGTTTTTTTAAGCCAAAGCCAAAAGTAGATTTAAAAGGAATTGGAAATATAAAGAAATTAATATACTTTTACTTGCTGCTGGATCCACTTCTGGCTTTGCCTTAAAAGGCTAAAATGAAAAACTGTCACAAAAAGCTGTGTGTGAAACCCTGCTATGGGTATGTAATATGTAAGGTAATATGTAAGTAACGGATACATGCTGCGATTTTCTACATATATAATATCCCACTGACAAACGGGACTTCTTTGTCAGATTCTGACAGAAGACTGAACATGTTCAATATTCTGTCGGAATCCAATTCCTCTTCGGAAGTTCAAATGTGCAACTTCTGCTTTGTGAACACAGCAAAGGAATCCCCGTTGTAGTCAATGGGATTGTGATGCAAGACAGAGTCCATGAGGAACACCTAATGGACATTTCCTGTGCATTCTACTTAGAAAATCTGTAGTGTGAACGAGCCCTTTATATGTAGAGCTGCCCTCCCACCATTCTCTATAAATTGGACACAGAGAGATGTAGCTGAAGCTGGGCGCCAACTGTAGAGTGCCTGGTGAGTTTCGTGCATGAGCCTTTCCATGAACGGGACTTGTGCATGGAACAAACTCGAACAAACTGGGTGTCATATGGTTTCCTCTGCAACTGTACTGCCCAGTGTCAGCTTTGTGTCTCTTATCCCCCAATCTGTGCAGCTCTGTCCAGCTCTGGAGTAACACTTTAAAGAAATTATATGGGATTCTGGATTCCTCAAATGGGTTACTTAAAGATGGGAGGTGCCGTATCCCCTCACGTGAATGACCATGCACAAAGATGCTCTGTTCACTATCTATTGGAGTAACAAACATAGTACGATAGAATAATAAACTATATACGGCATAAGACATTTTCTGCAAATATTGAAGATTAGCTGCTTAGCCAGAGGACATTGAACCCTGCAGGGTGGAGGTTGGATTTAATGGCAACCAGGGAAATAAATGAAAGCTTGAAAGATTTTGCTGCCTGAGGGAGTTGGATCAGCCAGAAGTATTTAATACATTTGCCATCAGTTGAAAGAACTTTCTTTACTTTACATTAGGTTTACATTGAAGCCGGGTAGGGACATAATGGTTTCCAGTCTGATTATATCTTTTGAGGAGATTATATTGGAAATCTCTACTGATTCTGAAAGTTAGCTTCCATTCACATTTGGATAGGCTTCATTTGAAAGCCTGGAACGTTAAAGATCCAAGTTAAAAAGTAGAGATTTGTTGGAGCCAATCACATGTAACCTGTTGTCAACAAAAAAGGCCTCTGTAAATAGAGTGTGTTCTAGAAACTAAAAGAAACTGTATGCATTGCTGGATTCTATATTCTGTAGCCCCATCTATTTTCTATGCATTCTTTCTCTGCCCACTCTCATTGGGGGGGGGGGGGGGGTGATTTGTACATTTAGTGTTTTTAAACCTGTTTTTGTAGTATTTGTACTTTAATATGTTTAGTGTATCCTCGTCCATTTATATGTGAACTGACTAAAGACAGACAATTTATGGTATGTGCAGTGTGTTTTTTGTTTTGTTTATTTGTATTGTGCTTCTTTGGATTAATGGAATTAATGTATTTTGCCTTGCAGACTAGCGCTCTGTTTATAGGGTTTACCCACTCTTCTCTTGGTAGTTGGTGGACATACCTCCTGTAATAAGACACAATGGGGGAGATTTATCAAAGGATTTAGACTGGTTTTTCTTGTCTAAATTTGTCGCACAGAAAGTCGCAGTCTAAATATGTGCGACTTTTTTGCGACTTTTGCTCTAGAGGATTTTTAGAACATGATGCATGCTAGTCTATTTTAGACTGAAATGCATTGAAAAATGCATTGGTGCTGAATTTATCAAAAGCGACTTTTCAGCGACAAGTCGCATAGGCTGAAAGTACGCCGAAATGTCAGACCATGTTGGAGCAGGTTTAAATATAGACTAAAGCATAGATCATGCAGTCTGTGCACAGAATTTATCAAGAGCCGTGCGCCATTTGATAAATTAGGTGCACAATAGACCAGACTAACACTCTGTAGTTTGGTCTATATTGATGCAGGACATAGACAACTTTGATAAATATCCCCCAATGAGAGCTGAGCTGGGCTATAGCTGGAGATTAATGGAGGTTACAGGACCCCATCGGATCAGATTTAGTTTTTTTAATTACACTTTAAGGGGTTGAAAGGATCCAACACCCAACTTGCAGCTGACTGCAGATTATTGGGTGTTTAGTTCTTAAGAGGTTAACCATGTTTGATCTCCTCCCAAAAGTGGATGTTAAAAGACTCCCTCATAAAGTGATTTTTCTCATTGCTGCCACTTCTGCAAAAAAAGGTTAAGTGACCTTTAAGTTCTTTCCTACAAACAGAATTATCTAAAAATGATATCACATGGAATTCTCTTAAAGGGATATTCCAGGATCTAAGCTTTTATCCCCTATCCAGAGGATTTCCGAGACTGGAGATGTGGCGTAACGTCACGCCCCCTCTGTAATGTCACGCCCACTCCTTGATGTCATGCCATGACCCCTCTATTCATGTCTATGGGAGGGGGTGTAACGGCCATCACAGAGGGGGCGTGACGTTACATCACGTCTCCAGTCTCGGAAACCCGGAAGCTTCCGACACTAGAGACACAGCCCTGCATACAATTCGGGTGGTGCAGGGAGATCGTGGGGGTCCCAGCAGAGGGCCTCCCATGATCAGACATTTCATCCCCTATCCTCTGGATAGGGGATAAAAGCTTAGATCCCAGAATACCACCTTAATGAGGATGCCAGAGAATAATGTTAACAGAGAGACTTTTCTTATAGCCATCTAATTATGTGCAAATAAGTCTACATGCATTGGATGTTAAAAGAGCAGTAGAAATCTATGTGTCCAATTCAATTGTTTTCGACAAGCAGAGAACTTATTCCTTCAATTTTCAGCTCTAATAAGGATTGTAAAGCTTTTTATGACATGTTAATTAGTGAATTAAAGATGATCCCATTGCAATCTCCCGTATGGGGCCCCGGCTGAGCTGCTGTGTGTGACGTTTCGCACACAGAAGAGCAGCTGGTATAAACCCGCTTGTAAAAACATGCCAAAGTGCTCCTGTGTCTAAGCTTCTTCCATAGAGATGAATGGAGGGGGCGTTTTTCGATCAGCTGAGCCAGGGTTCCATATGGGAGATTGTAGGGGTTTCCTGCGGACGGACCCCCGTGATCGGACATTTATCCCTTATCCTGTGTATACATATCTTAGCACTAGACATCTTCTTTAAAGTGTACCTGTTGTCAACAAAAACTTTTAATATAATGTAGATAATACCATTATATATATGTATTTGTAATATACTTTGTTTACAAATTGTGTATATTTTTGGGTGAAAAAATGTTGTCCCTGCAGCTATTGCCTGTGTGTCTCTATGAGAGGTCCAAATACAGGAAGTGAGGGCAGGACAAGCAGGGGTGTGTGCAGACTCCTGGCTTGTCAATCATCCTGATGTATGAGCCGGGAGCATGTGATAGAGGCTCAGTGCACACCGTCCTGCTTATTCTTAGTGCAAATTTTTTAACCAATGTATATTATAAATATACATATACTGGTATCTAAATTATATAAAAAAGTTTTTGTTGACGACAGGTACACTTTAAAAAAAACAATCCACATTTGTCTATCAAAGTACATTTAACTCCTAAAGTATATTTAACTTCATCCACGTCACACCTTTCAAGGATATCTGTAATGCTGCATTATGGTCTTCATCATCAACATTTACTAAAAACTACAGGATGATAAAAGAAAATAAAAAAGATCCTTTAGGCAACTGATGCATTTACTTCTGTTCCATGCTAGCGCTCCCCAGTGGTCTTGGCTTTGCTTCTGTGATGATGACTGCCTATATGAGTTTATGACCTATATGACTGCGGATCTGCTACTCCCCTTTGTACAGCAGGATTATCTCTCCTCTAAAATACATACTGGGTATCGCTGTGTGTGGCTATGTCTGAACTATTAAGTCTAAACTATAACAAAAATTGCTGATTTTTGGTCACAAAACTTCAAATATTCGCCATCGAAGCCGGCAGGCTTGGTGAGAAGAAGATTTTACCATACTGTATACACCATGTTGCCACGCGTTATATATGCTAAAATCTGATGACAGGTTTCCTTTAAAGGCGAGGAGGTAGAAACTAAAATGCAAAAGTAAAAATTGACTGAGTACTTAAGGGGTTAATCACTTTATGGCATTCTCAATCTTGGCCCAATATGTATTATTTTCATTTTCACTCACATTCAGAGCACTATAACTTTTTTATTTTTTAACCAACGCAGCACTATGAGCGCTTGTATTTGCAAGAAATGTATAACTTACTATTTGTGTTTAAAATGATTGCAAAATAAATAAAAAGAATTATGAAAAATGAAAATTTTTATATTTGTATTTTTTTTCTCTTAATAAATTATAAAAGGGTTATCTGTGAAGCAGAGAAGATATTACCCTTTTTTGCTCCGTAACTCTTATTTACGCACTCTGAATGTCTCGGAACTATACCTTCTCATATGAAAGGGAACGGGTGCCAAGTTGTGATCATTATGTTGGGGGCAAAGCCACAGACGCATACAACGACTAAAAGCTGCAGAATGTGTCCGATGTTATGCCTTCATGCATTGATCCCAACTTGGCACCTGCATCCTCTCATCTCAATGGCGGATGTGAGCACCTGAAAGCCAAATAGGTAATAACTTTTCTTCTCCCTGGACAACTCCTTTAACAATGTGATCTTCTGAACTATTTTATAATATTTAGTATGCTAAAGAATTGTTGTATGTTAGTAACAAACTGACAGGGAACTATTAGGCCGTCAAATTTTATAGCCTTTTTTTAGGTCCCTGGCTGCTATGCCATGCCAACCAACTAGGGATGTAAGAAAAAATCGATTCTCGCGATAATCGCGATTTTTCATTTGCCGATACAGAATCGATTCAAAATATTTTTGAATCGATTCTTTTAGGGATGTGGAATTTTTAATAAAACGCACTTTTCTTACCTGCCAACGAGCCCGCGGAGCTCCGGTACAGGTGTTCGGTCCCCGGGCTGTATTCTTCTTACTTCCTGTTAGTCCGGCACGTCACATGGAGCTTCAGCCTATCACCAGCCGCAGCGATGTCCCGCCTCCGCTGGTGATAGGCTGAAGCTCCATGTGACGTGCCGGACTAACAGGAAGTAAGAAGAATACAGCCCGGGGACCCAACACCTGTACCGGACTGTACCGGAGCTCCGCGGGCTCGTTGGCAGGTAAGATAAAGTGTGTTTTATTTTATTTTGCAGCCCGGAGTACTAGATCGCCGCTGTCAAAGCTGACAGCGGCGTCTATTGGGATCTATGAATGCTCCCAGGTGGGCGATATATCGCGATGTATCGTCACCTAGACGGTATCGCGATATATCGCGATATATCGAATCGCCACACTGGTATCGCGATTCGAATCGAATCGCCAAATTCTTGGCGATTCACACCCCTACAACCAACCGGCACCCATCATTGCAGCCAAATTTGCCAGTGGGGTGACAGACGGAGTTCCTTCTTTGGTCTCTGGTGAGCTAGTTGCCACAGTTGCTATTGACCATAGTATATAAGGGGTTAAAACCAAGTGCTTCAGAGATAACTTTAGTTTAAACACTTGCAGCCATTGTCTACTGTATTTTACAGCCAGCACCCACTGCTGATGGCACCAACATAGTGCCAGTGCTATCAACTGGACACAACTGCGTTATAGATGGGTCCATAGTGAGGAGTCTGGGGAACAAAGTATCCTATGCAAGCTGCCTATGGACTTGAGGAGAGCAAAATTCGGCTAAGGCTCTGTTCTCACTACCACTGTGGTTTTTATTTATAATGGAAGCCATGACACTACCAGATCTGTTGTACAACTGATACAATTGGTGCCTGAATGACCTCATTGATTTCTAATGAATTTGTTGTGTTTTCTTCCATCTTGACTTAAAGGGGTACTCCGGTGGTCAATGTGTTTTTCCGTTTTTGACTTACCCTATTTGTTTCATTTCTATTCTTGTTGTTTAGCCTACTCTATTTCCGTTCTTTGTTGTCTTTTTATCCTCCACTTTGTTTTCCTATCTTTGCTTCTATTTCCTGTTTCTTGCTGTGCTGAAAACTACAAATCCCAGCATGCCACACGCCTTGCTGGTTTGGGGCGGCTCCTTTTTTTTTGTTTGTTTGTACCGCCCTTTACCCACCCTACTATTTTCCCGGGTCAGCCCCTTATACACAGCACACTAATATAAATCAGCCCTGGTTGGGATACACTGTCATACACACACAAAAGGGACTACAACTCCCAGCATGTGTCATTCAGGAGTTTTCAGTCTGTGGTATAACACCAGCATGCTGCCTCTGTAGTCTCCTGGGGGTTGTAGTTAACCACACCTCTGTAGGGCATACACCTGTGTTTCCCAACCAGTGTGCCTCCAGGTGTTGCAAAACTACAACTCCCAGCATGCCACGACAGCCTTTGGGCATGCTGGGAGTTGTAGATTTGCAACAGCTGGAGGCACACTGGTTGGGAAACACTGGTGTAACATGATGTGTATGCTGAATAGGCTAGAACAGTGTTTCCCAACCAGTGTACCTCCAGCTGTTGCAAATTTACAACTCCCGGCATGCCCAAAGTCTGTCAGGGCATGCTGGGAGTTGTAGTTTTGCAACAGCTGGAGGCACACTGGTTTGTAAACACTAGCAAACACACACACAACAGGGACTACAACTCCCAGCATGTGTCATGCAGGAGTCCCCCCTCCCCCTTTACATATAGGGGGAGATTTATCAAAACCTGTGCAGAGGAAAACTTGCCCAGTTGCTTATAGCAACCAATCAGCTTGCTGCTTTCATTTTTATGAAGGCCTGTGAAAAATGAAAGTAGCGATCTGATTGGTTGCTATGGGCAACTGGGCAAGTTTTCCTCTGCACAGGTTTGATAAATCTCCCCCATAGAGATCATTCCCAGTATGAGATTTATTCCCCTGCAGTCCATACATCCCCAGCCCGTGCACCTTCTCATCCTCCCCTTCAGATAACACTTATCTTCTCTGTGAGGTCCTTCTCCTGTGCAGACCTGTGTCCTTAGAATACAGAGCAGGAGGGAGGGGAGGTGCTGTGTACTCAGCTGGATGAGATGAGAGGGCGTGGCTTATTTCTCTCATGCAGACAGAGAAAAAAAAAAAGCTGTGACATCTTGTCCACAACAGACTCAGAACTGTGGACAACAGTAAAACTGTACGTCATGGGCAGTTCCTGTCCCCACCGTGCGCCGGGCGGAGATCGGGTCGGGATGCCTGCTGAAATCGTTCAGCAGGCATCCCGTGCAAATGCCCAGGGGGATCATCAGACCCCCCCATGTCGGTGAATTCACACATGCGATTTGCGGCTATTCCGGCGATGCGGGTCACGTGTGACCCGCTGACCCGGAGATACAAGGTGATCGGGGGTGTATGATACACCCCCTATCACCCACTGTATCTATGGGGAGGTGGCGATTTCGTCACCCCCCCCAGGATCGTCCAGCCAATAGCAGCCGGCAGGGGAGGGGTTAACAGCATCTTCCCGCAGCTCCCGCCGCTGGCTGAGTTCAGTCAGCGGTCAGAGCTGCTGGAGGAAGACCGGGACCCCCCCCCCCTGCCGAGATCGGAGCCCCCACAGAAGAAAAGAAGCCCCCCATAGATTAGGGAAAGAATACAACCCAGGGAAAGAAAGGGTAAAAAGTAAAAAAAAAAATGTAAAATCCCCCCCCCGACCCCCTAATAGGTCCACAAGGGTCTTCTGCAGTTTTTCAGTGTGACCCGGGCCCTATTAGGGGTTCAGGGCGCTGCATTAGCCCCCCATTTTTTTTTTTGGCTGCAGCATTTTTTCCCCCCCATATAACGGTGTGTGATTTCTAATCACACACCGTTATACATAGTTACACCAAGCACACACACAGTACATCCCCCCCCCCCCATCAACGCCCCCCCCCCCCCCCCCCACCGTAGAAAAAAGGCGATGGCTCGCCGGGCATTTTCGGTAGCGGTGGCATATGCTTTTCTTGCCTCCGACTCCGAATCTGCCAGTGAGGACGATGAAGATCCAACATTCCTGTGTTCTTCATCGTCCTCCTCATCATCTAGTACTGATGATGAGCCCCCTGCACGGCGGCGGAGACGCCACCAGGCGAGGCCACGCACCCCCCATGATAGTGGCCCAGTGGCCGGCACTAGTGCGAGTGGTGATGCCGCTCGTACTAGGAGTCCGACCCCCCAGACAAGTTTACCGGAGCCCCCTTCCGATGAACCTGTCTGGAGACCCCCAGAGGCTTATCAGCCACGGATTGCGGAGTTTGTTGGCGACTCCGGAATCCGGATTGACAATTCTGGATTCACTGAAATTGACTATTTCAGTTATTTTTTCAGTGACAGTTTTGTCAATCTGATGGTGGAGCAGACGAATCTGTACGCCAGGCAGTTCATCGCCCACCACCCGGATTCTTTTTTGGCCAGGTCCAATGAATAGTACGCCATCAGTGCAACAGAAATGAGGACATTTTGGGGCCTCTTGCTGCATATGGGCCTGGTCAAAAAGCCAAGTGTCAGACAGTACTGGAGCGGGGACGTCCTCTACCAGACCCCGCTTTACAGTATGGTCATGACACGGAAGCGGTTCGAGGCCATTTGGAAATGCCTGCATTATGCAGATAATGCGGCATGTCCACCCCGAAGTGATCCCGCCTATGACCGGCTTTACAAAGTGAGGCCGGTCATCGATCACTTTGAAGCCAAATTTTTGGAGGCCTACGTACCGCTTAGGGAGCTCTCGGTTGATGAGTCTCTTATCAGTTTTAGGGGAGACTCATCTTCCGCCAGTATATTCCCTCGAAGCGGGCGTGATATGGCGTGAAGCTCTATAAACTTTGTGAGAGTACCTCTGGGTACACTCTCAAGTTTAGAGTGTATGAGGGACGAGATTCCCGTATTGAACCCCCAGATTGTTCCCCCACTCTGGGTGTTAGCGGGAAAATCGTTTGGGAGCTTGTGCACCGATTGCTGGATAAGGGTTACCACGTGTACGTGGACAACTTTTATACCAGCATCCCTCTGTTCACATCCCTTGCCGCCAGATCGACGTCCGCTTGTGGGACCGTGCGGAAAAACCAGAGAGGCCTGAATCTACATTTTGTTAAGACACCTATTCCCAAGGGTGAGTCCCGTGCCCTTACCCATGAAAACCTGTTGCTGGTCAAGTATAAGGATAAGAGGGATGTCCTTATGCTGACCACTATTCATGGTAACGGCAGCTCACCTGTCCCTGTGCGAGGTACCACAACAACGGTCCTCAAGCCCGATTGTATTCTGGACTACAATCGGTATATGGGGGGAGTTGATCTTTCTGATCAAGTCCTCAAGCCATATAACGCCATGCGGAAAACATGGGTATGGTACAAGAAAGTTGCGGTCTACGTGGTACAGGTTGCCATGTACAACTCTTTTGTACTGTCCCAGTACGCTGGCAACACAGGGACATTCCTCCAGCTCCAAGAAGAAGTCCTAAAGGTCCTGATCTTTGGCGACCGGGAAAGAGCAGGCCGGACTTCCCAAGGAACTGGAAATATAGGTGCCAGGATCGTCCCAGGCCAACACTTTCCATGTGAGGTCCCCCACACTGGAAAGAAGGGACGAGCCCAGAAAAGATGCAGAGTGTGTTACAAGAGGGGGATTCGGAAGGACACCATCACTCAATGTGACACTTTCCCTGATCAGCCGGGCCTCTGCATTAAGGATTGCTTCAGGGAGTATCACACTTCCATGGAGTACTAAATTTTCCCTCTTCATTTTAATTTTCCACAATTTGACCCCAGTGTACCAAGTCCAGAGTACATTTGAGGCAACAGGTTAGGGACGGCCACACACATCACATTCCCAGAATGATGATTCAGAGCATAGGGTTTGGGGTGGGCATATTTTTTAGTTTTGGATTTGCTCTGGATCATCATTCTGGGAACATAACCTGTTTTATAATTTTATGTCCCACTGTACCCCATTTTAGTTATTTAGTGTACCCCAGTTATTTACCCCATGTAATGCCCCTTGAGGGGGGCTCCCACTGTTCTGGCTCCATAGGAGAAATACACAGCTCAAGGACCCTGACTGATCTCCGGCACCTCTGAGACCGGTGTGCATGCTGTTTACGCCCAGACATGAGGTATGTCCTTACTCCAAAAAAATGTACTAACAAATTTATAATGACATTTTCTCCTTTTACCACTTGTGAGAATGAAAAATTTGGGGTAACCCCAGCATTTTAGTGTAAAAAAACTCAAATTTTTCCTTTTCACATCCCACTTAATGAACATTTATCAAACACCTGTGGGGGGTTAAGGCTCACTGTACCCCTTGTTACGTTCCTTGCGGGGTGTAGTTTCCAAAATAGTATGCCATGTGTTTTTTTTTTTTTGCTGTCCTGGCACCATAGGGGCTTCCTAAATGCGACATGCCCCCCCATTTCAGCAAAATTTGCAAATGTGACTACTTCTCTTCTAAACATTGTGGTGCGCCTGCAGTGCACTTGACGTCCACATATGGGGTGTTTCCATACTCAGAAGAGATGGGGTTACAAATTTTGGGGGGACTTTTCTCCTATTACCCCTTGCAAAAATTTACCCCTTTACCCTTTGTAAATTTGGGGGAAAACTAGCATTTTACTGAAAAAAAAAGAAAAAATAATTTACACATCCAACTTTTAACGAAAAGTCGTCAAACACCTGTGGGGTGTTAAGGCTTACTGTACTCCTTGTTACATTCCTTGAGGGGTGTAGTTTCCAAAATAGTATGCCATGTGTTTTTTTTTTGCTGTCCTGGCACTATAGGGGCTTCCTAAATGGGACATGCCCCCCAAAAACCATTTCAGGAAAAATTGCTTTGCAAAAGCCAGATGTCACTCCTTCCCTTCTGAGCATTGTAGTGCGCCCGCAGTGCACTTGACGTCCACATATGGGGTGTTTCCATACTCAGAAGAGATGGGGTTACCAATTTTGGGCGGCATTTTCTCCTATTACCCCTTGCAAAAATTGAACATTTGGGGGAAAACTAGCATTTTAGTGAAAAAAAAAGAAAAAATTATTTACACATCCAACTTTTAACGAAAAGTCGTCAAACACCTGTGGGGTGTTAAGGCTCACTGTACCCCTTGTTACGTTCCTTAAGGGGTGTAGTTTCCAAAATAGTATGCCATGTGGGTTTTTTGTGCTGTCCTGGCACCATAAGGGCTTCCTAAATGGGACATGCCCCCCAAAAACCATTTCAGGAAAAATTGCTTTGCAAAAGCCAGATGTGACTCCTTCTCTTCTGAGCATTGTAGTGCGCCCGCAGTGCACTTGACGTCCACATATGGGGTGTTTCCATACTCAGAAGAGATGGGTTTACAAATTTTGGGGGGCATTTTCTCCTATTACCCCTTGCAAAAATTGAAAATTTGGGGAAAAACTAACATTTTAGTGAAAAAAAATAAATAATAATTTACACATCCAACTTTAACGAAAAGTCGTCAAACACCTGTGTGGTGCTAAGGCTCACTGTACCCCTTGTTACGTTCCTTGAGGGGTGTAGTTTCCAAAATAGTATGCCATGTGGTTTTTTTTTGCTGTCCTGGCAACATAGGGGCTTCCTAAATGCGACATGCCACCCAAAAACCATTTCAGAAAAACTCACTCTCCAAAATCCCACTGTCGCGCCTTCCCTTCTGAGCCCTCTAGTGCACCCACCAAACACTTGACATACACATATGAGGTATTTCCTTACTCGAGAGAAATTGGGTTACACATTTTAGGAAGATTTCTCTCCTTTTACCCCTTGTAAAAATTCAAAAACAGGGTCTACAAGAACATGCGAGTGTAAAAAATGAAGATTTTGAATTTTCTCCTTCAATTTGCTGCTATTCCTGTGAAACACCCAAAGGGTTAACAAACCATTTAAATGTCATTTTGAATACTTTGAGGGGTGCAGTTTTTATAATGGGGTCATTTGTGGGGTATTTCTAATAAGAAGGCCCTTCAAATCCACTTCAAAACAGAACTGGTACCTGAAAAATTTCGATTTTGAAAATTTTGTTAAAAATTGGAAAATTGCTGCTATAATTTGAAGCCCTCTGATGTCTTCCAAAAGTAAAAACATTTCAACTTTATGATGCAATCATAAAGTAGACATGTTGTATATGTGAATCATTATATAATTTATTTGGAATATTCATTTTCCTGAATAGAGCAGAGAGCTTCAAAGTTAAAAAAAATGCTAAATTTTCAATTTTTTCATCAAATTTTGGAATTTTTCACCAAGAAACGATGCAAGAATCGACAAAATTTTACCACTAACATAAAGTAGAATATGTCACGAAAAAACAATCTCGGAATCAGAATGAAAGGTAAAAGCATCCCAGAGTTATTAATGCTTAAAGTGAAAGTGGTCAGATATTCAAAAAAATGGCCGGGTCCTACAGTGAAAATTGGCTGGGTCCTTAAGGGGTTAAAGAATAGTGTTACATGTAGGACTATAACTTCTATCAAAGCTGCAAAGACTGTCAATAGAGGTCCTGAACGGATGGAAGTGTGAACATATACTCATTTTTTATATATGTACATGAATATACAGACATGTAAAAGAAATTTAACATGAAATTTGCATGCGATGACCACAACATACCTGTCAAGGACTTCCCAGAGCTGACAGGTGCAGAAATAGATTTGAATAATTTCTAAATGAGGAAAAAAAAGGAAAAGAAAAAAACAGGAGAAAATGTAAATCATAAGAAAGCTGTATAACACAATGAAACGACACCTTATATTTAGTATTCTGAGATCATTTCTCTGCCAACAGATTTATTTGCATAAAATGTAATTTAACTAAACAGTTAATGTAGATTATACTTAATTTGTAGAATGCAAGCCAAAGGTTAATTTGCCTTCAAAGTAATCCACCATTAGAAAAACATAGCTGTTTTCAACCAAATACCACACATCCCCCTAAGGTTGTATTTGGTATTACAATTTGGCTTTACTGAGTTTAATTAAACAGAGCTACAAAACCTCACAGAAACTGAGGACAAGAATAGCACTGTTTCTGAAAGGATAACCCTGTTAAAGGGGTACTTCGGTGGAAAACTAATGTTTTTAAATCAACTGAGGCCACAAAGTTTAAAAGATTTGCAAATTCTATTTTAAAAATCTTAATTCTTCCAGTACTTATCCGCGGCTGTATACTACAGAAAACGTTGTGTATTTTCTCTGACCACAGTCCAGTCTGACCACAGTGCTTTCTGCTGACTTCTCGGTCCATGTCTGCAACTTTCCAGAGTAGAAGCAAATCCCCATAGCAAATCTCTCCTGCTCTGGACAGTTCCTGACACGGACAGAGGTGTCAGCAGAGAGCACTGTGGTCAGACTGAAAAGAACTACACAACTTTCTTTGGCGCATACAGCAGCTGATAAGTACTGGCAGGGTTAAGATTTTTGAATAGAAGAAATTTACAAATCTGTAACTTCCTGGCACCAGTTGATTTGAAAACATTAGTTTTCCACCAGAGTACCCCTTTAAATCAATTTATAGTATTTGTGCACAGGGATTGTCAATCTGCATGGAGAGCACATGCTGACCCCCGCTCCGTGCAGGAGATCACAGGGGGGCCCTTTGGTGAGAACACCAGGATCTGACACTTATCTCCTACATACATTTTCTGACACTTATCCCCTACATACATTTTTCTAAACTGGATAACCCTAACGAACAAGTACCGTATTTTTCGCCGTATAAGAAGCACTTTTTCTTCCCCAAAACTGGGGGGGAAAAGTCGGTGCGTCTTATTCAGCAAATACACCCCTATCGCGGCAGTCCCTGCGGCCATCAACGGCCGGGACCCGCGGCTAATACAGGACATCACCGATCGCGGTGATGCCCTGTATTAACCCTTCAGACACGGCGATCAAAGCTGACCGCCACGTCTGAGGGGAAAATGGCACTAACCCGGCTGTTCAGTTAGGCTGTTCGGGACCGCCGCGATTTCACCGCATCGGTCCCGAACAGCCCGACTGAATTGCCGGGTTAGTGCTTACAGGACACCGGGTGGGACCTTACCTGCCCCCTCGGTGTCTTCTCCGTTCAGAGATCCCCTGTATGGCCGGCGCTCTCCTTCCTCGTCATCACGTCGTCGCGTACGTGCGTCGACGTGCGTAACAACGTGATAGCAGCGACGGAGAGCGAGGATACCCGGCCGGCAGCAGAGACGTTCCGGAGCGAGGGGGACACAGCGACAGCGATGGAGCGACATCCAGGGCAGCGGTGACTGGTCCGGAGCGGCGGGGACACGTGAGTATTACCTCCTATGCAGTGGTCTTCAATCTGCGGACCTCCAGCCGTTGGCTGTCCGGGCATGCTGGGAGTTGTAGTTTTGCAACAACTGGAGGTCCGCAGGTTGAAGACCACTATTGGATTCAAAATCTTTATTTTTTTAGATTTTGCACCTATAAATTGGGTGCGTCTTATACGCCAGTGCGTCCTATAGGACGAAAAATACGGTAAGCGTTGTAGTGATCAAAAATGCCGGTAATAGCCACATCTTGCATTTGTCACTGCATAGAATTCCTTAGATAAATTGCAACCGCGCTCTGCACATATGTTATGCTGTGCCTGTGCTATGCTGTGATAAAGATTTTACAAAGAAAACATCTTTGCTGTCATAGAGACTTAGATCGCTCTGAACTTCTTAAGATTCCCTGCTAAATGAGCGAGTTCAAGATTCTGTTTACAACATGGTAGTAATTGTCGACAGAGTCCAATCTCTGATACAGAGCAGTTCAAACCCACTGTGGTTCATTAATTCCAATGACAGCTGGTCCCACAGAGATAAAAGGTAGCCGACAGGAGAAAACAAAACTATAATTAATCTTGGCTAGCTTTTTTATTTCTTTATGTAGCATCAACTTTTCTTATTTTAGGAATAACTTTATATTTCCAACTTTATTTAAATAGATTTTATCTATATATTTTCTGTGGGGTAGATAGGATTAGTACAGGGTCTCCATATCATTACGTTTTGCTTCAATGGCAATCATTAAGTAAACAGAACTACAGCAAAGACTAAGGGCCCTTGTACACTATGGAAATGTCACTCTGAATTGTTCCGAACGCAATTCCGCTTGCAGCAGAATCTCATTGATCTCAATGAGATTCTACGGGACTGTGCACAGTACGAAAGTTCTGTAGAAAAACTTCAGAGGTAGATTTAATTTCACCAAAACAATGAAAATATTAATTTTTTTGTCAGAATTCCACCTGGAGCTAAATAGCAGTCAATACGCCCATTAAGAGGCGATTCTGCCAGAGGCTGCTGCAAACAGAGATTGTGCTTGGAATAAATCTGAGGTTCATTTCTGTAGTGGGCAAGGGCTCTAAGGGTGCTCTTACACAGTGCAGTTTTGTAGCAGATTTATTGCCGTATTGAAGCCAAAAAAAACGAGGATCATAATTAAATAGAAAATATGGAATAGATTCAGAAAAGAATAAAAAGTTACATCTGTTCTTTTATTCAGGATCCACACCTGGTTTTAGCCTCAAAACTGCAGAGTATAAGAACAGTCTTAGTCTATGTTCGCACGGCAGAATTTCTGTGTAGAATTTTGGCAGAAAATTCAGCTAGGAAATTCTGCAAAATTTACTGCACATTGAATTGAATGGGGGATTCCACTGTCCTATTCACATGGAAGGATTTCCGCTGCAGAAATTCTGCTTTCTAGATTCTGCAAAAAACATTGAACATGTCTGGGTCGAATGCCATTGAACTCAATGGGGCTTTGAATATCGGCAGAAATTTGTGTTTTGAGCACACATAAATTCCACTCAAATTCTGCAAAACTACAAAAATTCAGCAGCAAGCTTTGCAGAACGGATGTGAATCATGTGAACATAGCCTTAGGGTATGTTCACACATCCGCATCCTTATGAGATTCCTGCGGTGAGTTTTCCACAGAGCAAAATTTGCAGGAGACTACATTGACTTCAGTGGGGTCTGTTGTGGGTTTTCCACTGCGGAAATTCCGCCATGGAAGACCTGCTCACTCCAGGCTAAGTGATCAAGTTGTCTATCCTACTGACACATATCTGTGAATAAGTATGCATCTAGAGAGAGCTGTCAATAACAGAGTAGGACTGCCCACTTGAATACTAAGCCCAAAATAAGTAGAGATTTCCATGAATAAATTACAAGTTATCCTGGAACTTTTTTCCCTAATCTATATACCAATCCTCCTGCTCTGCATTTTTTTTTTTAAATCAGATAATTTTTATTAAGTTTTTTTTGTAAACACATGTTAACAATAACATACAGTCCCCAACAACCCCCCCCCCACACACACATAGAACCATTCCGTCTCAGCCCCACCCCATCAATGCCTGCTCTGCATTTTAGTGCAAAAACTCTGTAAAGCAATGCTGCAGGATAAATCCATGCAAATTTTAGATAGTCAGTATTAGGAAGTCAGTATTATAAAGTAATGTATAAGAAGTCATGAATTACAAGAACAAAGCTGCTTCACCAATGGCCTTGGGCTTTGCACATGAACTGATGACTCTCACAGCAATCTGCACAGAGACAGATGTGAGTGCAAGCTCTTAACATCACTACAGTGATGTGTTAAGACAATTCAGAGGTGACAACTCTAGTATTGCCACTATTATGGCCACTGATTGGTTACTGTGGTCATGTGTCAGCAAGACAAAACATTGCTGCAGTAGTGTAGACAATACAGTATAGTGTTGGAACAGTGAACAATCAGTGATGAATTAGCGTGGGATTTAAATGGTTAGTATGACTACAGTCAGCATCTACACTCTCAGTAACTGTTTATAGGAATTTTATTTAACTGTAAAAAAATGAAGATTCCAAATATTTTTTTAACGCAGAAACATAGAATGTGTTGACAGATAAGAGCTATTAGGCCCATCTAGTCTGCCCAATATTCTTAATACTATGAATAATGCCTGGCCCTATGTTATATGAAGGATAGCCTTATATCTATCTCTATCTTCTATAAAGGATAGCCTTCTTTTAAATATTCTCTCCTCCTTTACCATGTTGATTCCCTATATGTATTTAAAAGTTTCTATCATATCCCCTCTGTCTCATCATTCTTCCAAGCTATACATGTTAAGGTCCTTTAACCTTTCTTCATAAGTTTTATCCTTCAACCCATGTACTAGTTTAACTCTTCTCTGAACCTCACATGCTGAGGTTAGGACTGTATCACATAGTCTATACTCTGCCCAAGGGTTTTTATGTCCCAGGTGCATTATCTTGCACGTATCCACATTCAACTTTAGTTGCCAGAGTTCTGACCATTCTTCTAGTTTTCCTAAATCCTTTTCCATTTGGTGCATCTTTCCAGAAATATTGACCGTTACAATCTTTGTGTCATCACCAAAAAGACATACCTTACTATCGAGACCTTCTGCAATATCACTGATAAAGATATTAAACAAAATGACTCTGAATATTCTCCATTAACTACAACCCTAAGTTGTCTGTCCCTCAGCCACTGCCTAATCCATTCAACAATATGGGAGTCCAAGCTCAATTACTGTAGTTTATTCAAAGATCTTCTATGCGGGACAGTGTTAAAAGCCTTACTAAAATCTAGATAAGCAATGTCTACTGCACCTCCACCATCTATTATTTTAGTCACCCAATCAAAAAAATCAATAAGATTAGTTTGACATGATCTCCCTGAAGTAAACCCATGTTGTTTTCATCTTGCAATCCATAAGATTTTAGATGTTCCACAATCCTATTCTTTAGAAGAGTTGCCATTAATTTCCCCACTATTGATGTCAGACTTACTGGCCTATAGTTGCCCGATTCATCTCTCCTACCTTTCTTATGAATAGGGATAACATTTGCTGATTTCCAGTCTTCTGAGACAACTCCTGTTACCGGTGATTGATTCAATAAATGTGATAACGGTTTTGCTAGTTCACTGCTAAGCTCTTTTAATATCTTTGGGTGTGTCTCATCACGCACCTGTGACTTATTTGTCTTAACTAGGGATGTCCCGATACCATTTTTTTTAAATACCAAGTAAGAGTAAGTTCTCGCCAATACCAATTACCGATACATTTTTCTATGTCAGTTGACAGGATTTTTATTTATTTTTTATGGGAAAAGGGAATGTTTTTAGTTTTTATTAGAGGAAGGGCTTTTTTATATAAAAAAAAAAGATTTTGTTTTATTTAAAAGGGATGGGGTGATTCAAATTTTTATTAGGGAAGGGGGTAATTCATATTTATTATTTATTTATTTTTCACCTTTTTCTTTAATCCCCATAGGGCACTATTACATGCAATCCCGATCAGCATCCTTGAGCTAACCAGCAGTTAACTTCAGGACTTTTAGACGCTGCGATCAACTTTGATTGTGGGGTCTAAAACTTTAATGCCAGACATCACCGCATTCGGGTGGGCTGCATAGTTTAGCACCTCCGTGATACCTGCCGGCAGGGGTCCCGCCGGCGAGTATCGGATTAGGTATTGGGGACATTTGCACAAGTACAAGTACTCATGCAAATGTCCAGTATCGGTCCCGATACCGATACCAGTATCGGGTCATCCCTAGTCTTAACTTTAGACAGCTGACTTAGGACCTCTTCCTCTGTAAAGACACATGCATCAAAAGATGTATTAGTCTTTCTCCCTAACTGAGGTCCTTTTTCTTCTGTAAAAACTGAACAGAAGTATTTTTTTAGACAGTCGGCTTGTCCTTTATCCTCTTTAACCTTCCTTCCTCTCTTTTTAACTTAGTTATTCCTTGGTTTAATTTCCTTTTTTCTTTTATTTATCTGAAGAATCTCTTATCTCCTTTTTTCACTAACTGAACTAGTTTTTCTTCTGCCTGCGCTTTAGAAGCTCTTATAACTTGCTTTTCCTCTTTCTGCCTGATCTTATAGATTTCTTATCTTCATTGCTTTGTTTTTTATTTTTATTTATAATCACTGAATGCTAGCTTTTTGTTTTTATATGATTTTGGCCACTTCTGCAGAGTGCCACAGTGGTCTCTTCTTTTTTTGCTTTTACTGCCAACCTAACACAATTATCTGTTGCCTTTAAGTAGTCCCATTTCTCTGGGACTCCATTTAAACTGTTAAAGTTGGATAGGGACTTATTTACCACTAATCTCATTTTAGAAAAGTCGTTTTTTCTAAAATCTAAAACTTTTGTTTTTGTGTGGTGTAACTCTGTTGGTGTGACTCTGGTGTGTCACTGTTCTTATATTCAACCACAAAACATTGCACTTCATACCTCCATAGGGCTAATGAAATCATTTGTCCCACTGTTGTACACATAGATCATTGCATCATAGAGCCGATGCTCCCAACACATTTGAACAATCTGAAAAATACAAGATCAAGATCAAACATTTTACAACCCAGTAAATAAATGTGGTGCATGTACATATTAGCACCACACAAAATAAAGGTGGACAATACCAACAATGATAAATCCCCCCAAGTGTTGTCTTCATCAGGTGTGCTTGAGATAAAAAACAATAAATAGTGTTCCACAAAGTTAAGGGAAGAAATCATTGACATAAAAAGGATATAAAAAGGCAGCAAAGGCCCTGAAAGTTCCTAGAGACAGCTGGAAGCATGCAAGTTTAAAGTTAAAGCAACACAGGCTACACTATGTGGATGTGGCAGAAAAATAAAGCTATCATCGGCTGCCACCAGTTGGTCAAAACCCCTTGAGCTAAAGACCTGCAGCAAGGTTGGTAAGAGCAGGAACTGTACTTTCTATTTTCACAGTAAAGCGCATACTAAACTCTGAAGGCTTTTATGCCCAAAGTTGCAGATAAATAGGTTTGCTGCTTACAACATAAAAGAAAAGTTTGCTTCAATAAGATTAAAAAATGAATAAGTCACCAAGGTTTTTGTATTCTGTTCTGTAGAAAAATAAAAGCAAACAAACAAACTTTTTGGGCCTATGAATCAGCAGTATGTCTGGAGGAAGAACAAGCATATATGAAAAGACTACCCTGCCTGCTTTATCCGACACTTAAAAATCTACAACGGTAGGATGAATTCAATCAAGTATCAGGAATTCCAAAGAGGGAACATCATTGTCTTCTCCGCTACCCCAAGCTGCCCCCCTCCCCCCCCCCCCCCCCCGCAATCTCCCGTATGGGGACCAGGCAATGCCGCGGTCTCTACGCGGCTAATGCGTATGTCGTCAACCTCTCCCATAGAGACACATGGAGGGGGCATGTCGGCCACGGTGTCATACTGCGGCCGACGTGCTTCCTGCACAGGAGAGCCGTGGCAGAGTTGGGGCCCCATATAGGAGATCGCAGGGGGTCCCAGCATTCCCCCCCCCCGATCAGACACTTATCCCCTATTCTGCAGATAGGGGATAAGTGTCTAGGGCTGCAGATCTCCTTTAAGAACATGAGTGACACAAGAAAGAAAGAAAGTCAACAAGGTACCTGCTGAATGTCAAGGCTTGTGACGTCCATATGTATTATACAAGCCTCTACATTCTCCATTAGGCCTCGATCCTGAAAGTGAAGGAGAAGGTCCTTCATTACTTGGGTGGTAAGACCAGGAAGCTGATCCCGCAGAAGATATGGCTCTAAACACTCCAAGAAGACTCCTTTGGCAACACAGTTCTCACTTAATTTGTCATACATTTGACTGAACAGGATATCACTATAAAGAAATCACAAAACAGAGCATTAAAAGCTGTAACAATGCCCAAAAACAGCAATTTAAACAAAAATCTAAAATCTTCATGAAAAACTGAGAACTTAGGAGATGGGACTACCCCTCTGATGGTAAAAAAAAGAAATAAAATTAAATTAAAAAAATAAACTGATCCAAAAAGGAATTTGTTCGGTGTTTGTAGGTGTAACATGTAGCTTAGGCAGGGAATTTTGGCATAAACATTGGACTGAGGGCTTATGCACATGACTATATCATAGGTTCATAGCATGGAGCCCATAAACTGCTGTGGCCTCATAAAGATCAATAGTATGTTGCATAGAAGAACTATAATGTTAGTGCTTATATGGTAATACAGAACCCCAGGGATTCTGGGTGTGTAGGACGTGCCTGAGACCTAAGCATAATTCTTTAAACTATGTCACTATATACATATATATATATATATATATATATATATATACACACACACACACACACAGTGAAATCTCTCTTAGTGGACACCTCCTAATAGGGGACACCTCCCAATAGCTGACAGTTTTTAATTCCCCGGCAGAGTCCCATAAGACTTAATGTATTTGCACCCTCCGAATAGGGGACATTCCCAATAGTGGTTGCGGACACTCCCAATACGGGATAACAGGAGACAAAACACTTCCATTAGGAGAAAAAACAATCCCAACAGTGGACAACCAATTTATGTGCCGTCCCTACCGTGTACACAGGGCCGCTGTAATGGGGTACAGCCAATACCCCAGGCCCCCGCTGCACCCCACTGCAGAAGCCCCAGCACAGAAGCAGAAGACGATGTTTAAACAGGGGTCTTCTGCTTCTGTACATCCGCCGGCCACATCATTCATTCCCCTCCTTCCCTGATCCCCCCCCCTGTGCCACTTTATTCCCCTGTGCCAAATCATACCCCTTTATTACCCCCTGTGCCATATTATTTCTCTTGATCCTCCCTGTGCTATTTAATTCCTACTTCATCACCCACTCTTTACCACCCCCTGTGGCATTTCTTCCCCTCCCCGGGCTATTTTATTCCCCTTTTATCCCCCCATGCCACTTCATAAAGAGGAGGGGTGATGAATGATAAAGAGGAGGGGTGATCAAGTGGAAATGATGTGGCATAGGGGGTAAGGGGAGGGGATAATTTGGCACAATGCACGGGGGAATAAGATAGCAATGGGGTATAAAAGGGGGGATGAAATGATACACAGGGGGGGTGATAAGGGGAGATTAAACAACACTAGGAAATTATACTGTAATATAGCTTTTTATAGTGTTTTTACACTCTGGACTGAGTACAGGACAGTATTTTGTCATTTAGGAAGAATTTTAACCTTTTACCTAAAAAAAATGGACATCTCTCATTAGGGGACATTTTTTCCGCTATTGGGAGATTTTGCTATATATACAGTCCACACAACTGAGCAAACGTTACTCTGTGGAGCTTCTCACATACATATACAAAAGTTTGTGCTGTTTTATCCATTTTAAGGTTGTAAAATGTCCACTGAGTTCTAAGGAGACCATATAAAATGCCGATCTCCTAACCTGTTTTTTCAAAAGATTTTTTAAAAGCCTGCATGGTTTTGTTACATTTAGAGTGGGAACTGAAGCTTGTATTCAAAGGTATACACTTTGTTGTTGTTTTTTACTTTAAAATAATCTTTAAAGGGCTTCAAGACCTACGGTAGTTTACACTGGCACTTTGAACCATTAAACAAGAGATGCTGCTAGGGCAGTCATCATAAAATGTGCACCACTTTTATCTGCATGCAAATACTTTGCCTTTTCAATAATCACAGACCACGTCAATGGTGCTCATGGTAAGAGCAATACTGTAAACCACTTGAACGCATCTCATCCAGCTGCTCTAATTTCATCTGCTTCACCATCTGCCACTTCAAAAGGCCCCTGATTCATTTGACGCTAGGAAATATTATGACCTTCCAGATTCTGATATCATTGATAGCTGATGAGTCTGTGTTGTAATCCTAAATAATTGAAGAGCCATTTTAAAGACACCTATTTCCAATCATTGTAAATCAATGTGTCAGTGTCAGGCTTACATACTTTCACTTGCTAACATGTCATTTATTGCAGGGATTTTTCTCATTTTATTGTATTATTTCCTAATAAACTTTAATTATGTATTCCCTTATTTATATGGCACCAACATATAACAAAGTGCTGTATAGAGCTTGTTATTACTTAAATCTGTTGTTGTCCTCATTGTAGTCTACAATCTAAATTTCAAATTCACCCATAAGTTTTTCTGGAGCGTGTGAGGAAACCAGAGTACCTGGGGTAAACCCACGCAAATGGGTAGAACACTCCTTAGGCTATGTTCACACACCAGAATTTCTGCATAGAATTCTGCATGAATTTATAGCCAATACACTTCAATGGGTTTCCGCTGTCCCATTTACACAGCAAAATTTCTGCTGCAGAATTTCTGCTGCAGGAATTCCGTTGAAGTGAATTGGCTATAAATTCATGCAGAGTTCCATGCAGAATTTGTGCAGAAATTCTGCCAAGTGAACATAGCCTAACTTTAAAGGGGTACTCTAGTGGAAAACAATTGTTTTCATATCAACAGGATCCAGAAAGTTAAACAGATTTGTAAATTCATAAAGAAAAAATATGTATCGGCGCTATTGGATAACTGATAAATCGCTAATAGGTTAAATGTAGAAGATTCCTACCAGATCAGCATTGGAGGCGCGGCACTGTGTGATCCACTCTCTCGATAGTGATGGCGATAGTTGTACCACTCCGGTATAAAGTTCCGTTCACTTCTTTATGTTCTGATATCCTGTGAAGATTGTGGTAATTGAATGGAGCTTGAGTAGTCCTGTAGCATGTGCGATGTACCGGGACAGCAGGGAGCCAAACGCCGGGAGATAATGCTCCGGCCGGAAGCGTCTCACCGGCTTGCTTCCCTGCTGATACAGCGCAAAAAAGTGACCCAAAGAGCTAATAGTGACATCACTACTGGTAGAGCCTAGGGCCAAAAAGGATCTGATGCGTTTCTGAAAGTCTGCTTTCTTTCCTCAGAGATCTCTGAGGAATATCTTCTAGGAATCTTCTACATTTAACCTATTAGCGATTTATCAGTTAGCTTATTGTATATACCTCCAATAGCGCAGATACATATTTTTTCTTTATTAGTTTTAACTATCTTTTGAGTGGAAACACAGGGATCCCCTCTATTGTATCTAGGCTGCATAAAACGATCTGGCAGTGCGCTGGTGCCATATTTTTATACAGATTTGTAAATTACCGTATTTATCGGGGTATACCACGCACCGGCCTATAACACGCACCCTCATTTTACCAAGGATATTTGGGTAAAAAGTTTTTTACCCAAATATCCATGGTAAAATGAGGGTGCGTGTGTGCGCGTGTATACCCCGATACATCCCCAGGAAAGGCAGGGGGAGAGAGGCCGTCGCTGCCCACTTCTCTCCCCCTGCCTTTCCTGGGGTCTAGAGCCCTGCTGCCGGCCCTTCTCTCCCCCTTGCTATCGGCGCCGCTGCCCGTTCTCTCCCCCTGACTATGGGTGCCGGCGCCGATAGCCAGGGGGAGAGAAGCGGCGCCGACAGCCAGGGGGAGAGAAGGGGCAGCGGCACCCATTGCCGGCGCCGCTGCCCCGTTGCCTCCCCCCATCCCCGGTGGCATAATTACCTGGGTCGGGTCCGCGCTGCTCCAGGCCTCCGGCATGCGTCCCCTGCGTCGTTGCTATGCACGGCGCGGCGCCGTGCAGCGCATAGCAACGACGAAGGGGACGCACGCCGGAGGCCTACAGCAGCGCGGACCCGACCCAGGTAATTATGCCACTGGGGATGGGGGGAGGCAACGGGGCAGCGGCGCTGGCAATGGGTGCCGCTGCCCCTTCTCTCCCCCTGGCTATCGGCGCCGGTACCGATAGTCAGGGGGACAGAACGGGCAGCGGCGCCGATAGCCAGGGGGTGAGAAGGGCCGGCAGCAGGGCTCTAGACCCCAGGGAAGGCAGGGGGAGAGAAGCGGGCAGCGACGGCCTCTCTCCCCCTGCCTTTCCTGGGGCGGTATCGGCGTATAACACGCACATAGACTTTAGGCTAAAAGTTTTAGCCTAAAAAGTGCGTGTTATACGCCGATAAATACGGTACTTCTATTTAAAAATCCTAATCCTTCAAGGACTTATCAGCTGCTGCTTGCTCCAGAGGAATCTGTGAAGTTCTTTTCTGTCTGATCACAGTGGTCTCTGCTGACACATCTGTTTGTGTCAGGAACTGTCCAGAGTAGGAGCAAATCCCCATAGCAAACCTCTCCTGCTCTGGACAGTTCCTGACATGGACAGAGGTGTCAGTAGAGAGCACTGTGGTCAGACAGAAAAGAACTACACAACTTCCTCTGGAGCATACAGCAGCTGATAAGTACTGGAAGGATTATGATTTTTTTTTAAATAAGTCATTTACAAATCTGTTTAATTTTCTGGCACCAGTTTATGTGAAAAAAGAAAAAAATGTTTTCCACCGGAGTACCCCTTTAACTACTTTCCTGATGCTTCTCACAAGATTGCAAATGGAGGGAATGTGTCAGCACCATCAATCTGTTCTAACCCCCATAATCCCAATAAACTAGGCTAAACATTAAAGGATTGCCATGCTTCAGAAAAATATAGTTTTACCACTGGCTTTCCGGGAGTGTTTTTGCCAGGTCCGCTAAGCAGTTTCTATGCACATTTTCCCATCCGACTCACAATGATTGATAGTTCTCTCTTTACACACAAATAAGAGGGGAGCATATTTTTACAGTTAACATGAAACTAGTGATGGTAAGGACAAAGGCTTCTAATGCCCCCATACCTGCAATAAAATCTGTAATATTGCTACATGTAGATAAAATCTGCAGTATGAACAATGACTACTTAAAAATAAGGGGATATTCCAAACTTATGCTGTACATACAGGAAGAGAGTGGTGAGGCCAGTCACTGGTTGCAGCATGAATTAAACACATTGGCTTCGGTTGTTTGAGTGAGAGAGGGCTTCACTGATGGCATGACATGCTAGCCGTCGCTCCTGAGATCCGTTCACTGCCTCACCTCCTCTCTCTCCCTTTCCCTCCAATGTGAGCCGAAATGTGGGAGTGGTAGCCTGCGCCACCCCATTTCGCAATGGGATCTCTGAGCCCTCTTGCTAGAAAAGAGACCTTGGCTAGAAAAATGGAAGTAGGGAGAAAGAAACAGACTGACCCCCTGAGCGCTGGATGTGCAGTGGAGCCCCCTGTGCTTGGGGTCCGGTGAGAGCGGATCCTACGACGCGTTGGGGGTTAAAGTCCTGCTCGGAGTACTTCATAGGGATCCGGGCACTGCTCGGCTCGATCTCCTTTCATCACGTGAGACCCCGAACGGCAGCAGTGTGGAGCCGTGCGGATAGAGGGGGCCGGACGCTGCGCGTGGGTGGAAGCCAAGAGACCCCAGACTCCAGGTGGGAGAAAACCCCAGAGGAATGTAAGAGGGGGCTCGGTGGGGAGATTCTTTTCTTATATCGGAGTCTGGGCTATCGGGGGAGGGAGAAACAAAAAGGACTCTGGAAGGCTCCTCAATATGGTATATGGTTGTGATCCTGTCCCTCCCTGTAAGAAGGGAGACTGCATATACTATGACTGGAGGAATGGACATAAGTATAAGTTTCAGGAGACCTCGTGTCGGTAAGAGGGACATGGTGGTCTTGGTAAAACTGAAGCCTCAAGCCCTTTTTACTCCTTTTAATACAGCATTGCAGCCTGCTATATATCTTATACATATATATACCTTATGTGCAGGGCTCAAGTCCTGCAGGAACGCGTGGGAACTGAGTTCCTGCACTTTTTTCACAACAGGAACACCATTCCCATTAGCAGTAGTTCTGCAGGACCGGCCCTTGAGTAAAAAACGTGGGTGAGTTCCTGCACTTTTTTTCCCCAGAACTTGACCCCTGCTTATGTGACTCTCACAGGCTCTGGCCTGAATCTGAATATTATATGACCTGCCGGGGATACTAAAGACTGCTGAGACACGGACAATATCCTGAAACCACACATCTGTGAGAGAGGCGGCGTGCTCCAGGTAAGTTGGAGGTTCACCATCCATCTTAAATGGACATTTATACCCAAAAAGCCAGTCATCTATACACATATCCACACTATGTTACCCTTGCAGGTGCATACCATGTTTGAATATTGTATGATATGTGTAGGGCTGGAGCACAGACCACGTTCATAGCTGCGGGGAAATGTTGATGATCAATTGCTGTTCTACCAGGCAAGTTAGAATGTATAAGGCTCAAAATACATAAAGGTCAGTAAAATATACTTCAGCCAAAGATGATTGTTAACACTGTCTCCACCCTCAGAACAGCTGGAGGTGCAAATAGGACTGAACATTATAATACTAGAAAGCAGCAATGCCACCTAATATACACCACAGGTGCTCTGATGTACAGTCACCCAAGGAAAAATCCTATATTGGTAGAATTGATACATATATAAAATGAGAGAGAAAGACTTTCATACATGGAGAATAAAATTCCGGGCATCCAGGGGAACTTAGAGGAGATTAGAGAAGATGTTAACGGTTTAAAGAAAGACAATTTAATGTTAAAGTGGAAGCTTACTGATCTCGAGGATCGATCTCGCCGCTCGAATATCCGTATAGTTGGACTCCCGGAAGGGGTAGAGGAATCGGATTAAAATTCTGTGATGCATGGTTTAGAGAAAAATGTAAACACCTCTCCTAGTCAAAAACATTTTCTATAGAGTGGGCCCAATGGGTTCCTGGGAAGGCCCCCTACCTGGGGTGCCCACCAGAACCCTGTTGGTCAAATTTCTCCTGTCTTCGAATAGAGACATGATTCTGAGAGACACTAGAAAGAAATCTGACTTGATATACACTGCTCAAAAAAAATAAAGGGAACACTTAAAGAACACAAGGTAACTCCAAGTCAATCACACTTCTGTGAAATCACACTGTCCACTCAGGAAGAACACTGATTGAAAATCAATTTCACATGCTGTTGTGCAAATGGAACAGACAACAGGTGGAAATTATCGGCAATTAGCTAGACACCCCAATAAAGGAGTGGTTCTGCAGGTGGTGACCACAGGCCACTTCTCAGTTCCTATGCTTCCTGGCTGATGTTTTGGTCACTTTTGAATGCTGGCGGTGCTTTCACTCTAATGGTAGCATGAGACGGAGTCTACAACCCACACAAGTGGCTCCGGTAGTGCAGCGCATCCAGGATGGCACATCAATGCGAGCTGTGGCAAGAAGGTTTGCTGTGTCTGTCAGCGCAGTGTCCAGAGCAAGGAGACGCTACCAAGAGACAGGCCAGTACATCAGGAGACGTGGAGGAGGCCATAGGAGGGCAACATCCCAGCAGCAGGACTGCTACCTCCACCTTTGTGCAAGGAGGAGCAGGAGGAGCACTGCCAGAGCCCTGCAAAATGACCTCCAGCCGGCCACAAATGTGCATGTGTCCACTCAGACGATCAGAAGCAGACTCCATGAGGGTGGTATGAGGGCCCAACATCCACAGGTGGGGGTTGTGCTTACAGCCCAACACCGTGCAGGACATTTGGCATTTGCCAGAGAACACCAAGATTGGTAAATTCGCCACTGTCGCCCTGTGCTCTTCACAAATGAAAGCAGGTTCACACTGAGCACATGGGACAGAGTCTGGAGATGCCGTGGAAAACGTTCTGCTACCTGCAACATCCTCCAGCATGACCGGTTTGGCGGTTGGTCATTAATGGTGTGGGGTGGCATTTCTTTGGGGGGCCGCACAGCCCTCCATGTGCTTTCCAGAGGTAGCCTGACTGCCATTAGGTACCGAGATAAGATCCTCAGACCCCTTGTGAGACCATATGCTTGTTGAGGTTTGCCCTGGGTTCCTCCTAATATAAGACAATGCTAGACCTCATGTGGCTGGAGTGTGTCAGCAGTTCCTGCAAAAAGAAGGCATTGATGCTATGGACTGGCCCACTCGTTCCCCAGACCTGAATCCGATTAAGCACTTCTGGGACAGTATGTCTCAAAAAAATGCCTCTTTTTTTGCAAAGATTAAGTACTCATTGCTGTTTTCCTCTAGATTCTAGGCTCTTCTGGCCAGAAGAATTAGCGGGGCTACTTCCAGAGCCAGGGTTTTTTGGGTGTTTTATTTATTTTTTTTTCATCTCTTTCTCTCTCTCTCTCTCTTTCTCTCTCACTCCTCCTCTTGAAAAAGGATGACTAAAATACTAACATGGAACGTCAGAGGACTTGGAAATCGAAATCAAAACAAGAGAGTAGCAATTCTTGACCAAATTAAAGTCCAACTTCCCTCAATAGTAACCCTAACAGAAACTCACTTGACCTCAGACCTGATAAGTAGGGTTAGTAGGAAATGGGCAACCAATACATACCATTCTACACTTTCATCATATGAGGTGGGAGTATCGGTGTTTATACACAATAAAATATCATTTGTTGAGGAAAGAAAGAAAATAGATGAACGAGGAAGGTATGTTTTTCTGCATGGGCACTTGGAAGGGAAGGAATTAATTTTGGCCTTTGTGTATATAGCTCCTCCCTTTTCTCTTAAAATTTTATTGAAGCTGTTGAAATTCACTGAAATGAATCCTGATCTTCCATTAATTATTAACAGGGATTTCAATGCTGTTATGGACCCCAAATTGGATAGGAGGTCTATGTCTGTTATGCCTCCACTAGGTAAAACTTTGTTATTAAAATTTGCTCAGGAATTAGGATGGGTAGATGTGTGGAGGTCACTTCATGGCCCAAAAATTGTTTCTCATGTTTTAGTACATCCCATAGAGCTTCATCTAGAATAGATTTGTGTCTTGCTAATTCTCATACATTATCATTCATTACAAAAATGGAGTATGAGATTAAAACTATTTCAGATCATACACCGATGGTTATCGGATTATAACTAGAGAATAACGTGAGTGGCAAAGTGAGGTCCATAATGTTAAATCCATACTGGTTTATATTACTAGATAAGGATGAATTTATTAAATCAGAAATATTCAAATTATTAATAAATAAAGGGCCAGCATCAATTCACATGGTTTGGGACTCCCTTAAGGGGTAATCCGGTGGAATTTTTTTTTTAAATCAACTGGTGCCAGAAAGTTAAACAGATTTGTAAATGACTTCTATTAAAAAATTTTTGTCCTTCCAGTAATTATTAGCAGCTGTATGCTACTGAAGAAATTCTTTTCTTTTTGAATTTCTTTTTTGTCTTGTCCACAGTGCTCTCTGCTGACACCTGATGCCCGTATCAGGAACTGCCCAGAGCAGGAGAAAATCCCCAAAGCAAACCTATGCTGCTTTGGACAGTTCCTGACATGGACACATGTGTCAGCAGAAAGCACTGTGGACAAGACATAAAAGAAATTCAAAAAGAAATGAATTTCCTCTGTAGCATACAGCTGCTAATAAGTACTGGAAGGATTAAGGTTTTTAAATAGAATTAATTTACCAATCTGTTTAACTTTCTGGCACCAGTGCATTTAAAAAAAAATAAAAGTTTTTCACCGGAGTACCCCTTTGAGGCCTTTATACAAGGAGTATTATATAAAGAAATAGTCAAAAAGAATTTTAGTTTTTTAGGGAGACAGAAAATTCACTAAAAGTCAAGATCAAAAACTTTAAAAATAGAATATATAAATAATCTAGGGCCTAGTAAGATTTAGCAAATTATATCAATGAGAAGACTCAAAAAATTGATTTTTTTATGCTTACCATAAAATATCGTTCTCGGAGGATCCATTGGGGGACACAGACCACAGGGATATGCTGCTGTCACTAGGAGGCTTGACACTATGGCAACAAGAAAAGTTGGCCCCTCCCAGCAGGATATACCTGCCTACAGGCACCTGAGCTAATCAGTTTTAGTCCCAGAGCAGTAGGAGAGGACCGACAGGTCAGGAAAAAACCACGAACTGTCCGAGAAACCAGAATAAAAACTAACTGAATACACCCTCGGACAGGTAACTGAACCAGGAACACCAGAGAAAAGAAGGGTGGGTGCTCTGTCCCCAATGGATCCTCCAAGAAAGAGATTTTACGGTAAGCATAAAAATTCTCCTTTTCTCTATTGGCTCTATTGGGGGACACAGACCATTGGATGTACCAAAGCAGACCCTAGGGTGGGCAAAGGAAAATCAGTCAGGTGGACGGCTGGACCACCACCGCCTGCAACACCTTACTGCCCAGACTAGCATCAGCGGATGCAAAGGTATGAACCTGGTAGAACCTTGTGAAAGTGTGTAAAGACGACCATATGGCCGCTCTACAGATCTGTGAGGCCGAAGCCTTATTGCGGAGAGCCCAGGATGCCCCGACAGAACGAGTGGAATGAGCAGAAACCCTGAAGGGTGGGGTCTTCCCCTTGCAATGGTAAGCTTCCGAAATAGCAGATCGGATCCACCGAGAAATGGTGGCCTTTGAAGCAGGTTGTCCTTTACAACGACCTTCCATAAGAACAAAAAAGGAGTCACACTGTCGAAAAGAAGAAGTGACTGAGAGATAGGTCCAAACAGCCCTCACCACATCAAGTTTGTGGAGCAAATGTTCCTTGGGATGAGAGGGAGCCGGACAAAAGGACGACAGGACGATGTCCTCATTGAGATGAAAAACAGAAACAACTTTTGGTAAAAAGGACGGAACCCGACAGAAAACAACTTTGTCCTGGTGTACAATCAGGAAAGGAGAACGACAGGAGAGAGCTGCCAGCTCTGCAACTCTCTTAATAGAGGTAATAGCAATAAGGAATGCCACCTTCCAAGAAAGGAGGCGAAGAGGAATGTCGCTGAGGGGTTCAAAGGGAGTACCCTGCAGGGCACCAAGAACTAAGCTCAAGTCCCAAGGAGGTGTAGGGGACCTGTAAGGAGGGGCCGCGTGGGCCACTCCCTGAAGAAAAGTCCAGATATGGGGATCCAACGCTAGAGGACGTTGAAAAAGAATGGAAAGGGCCGAAACTTGACCCTTAAGGAAACTGATAGCTAACTGTTGTTCTAGCCCCGACTGCAATAAGGAAAGAAGTCGAGGGAGAGAGAATGTAACAGGAGAAAAGGAGTGAGATTCACACCAACGAAAATAAGACCGCCAAGTACGGTGGTAAATCTTCACAGAAGAAGGCTTTCGTGCCCTGAACATAGTGCGAATCACCTGGGGAGAGAAACCCCGAGCCCTCAGAACCGCGGTCTCAACTGCCACGCCGTCAAATGCAACGACAGTAAATTGGGGTGGCAAAGGGGACCTTGAGAGAGTAGGTCTGGACGAAGGAGGAGGCGCAGCGGAACTTCATCCAGAAGCCGGATCACAACGGCGTACCACACCCTCCTGGGCCAGTCCGGAGCTACGAGAACGGCGGGAACTCCCAATGGCATAGGCAGAGATAGATTGCCCTCAGTTCCAATATGAGCCTTCTTGTCCCGCGAGGGCGCCTGTCTGGATGCCCTACTGGAACCAAACGCCTGAAAGGACCGAAAGGAAGTTGACTTTCGACGAGAAGTAGTACTGCAGGCCTAATTTTTGAGGTAACAGAGAACTTTCACCACCCGTCGCCTCTGAGATGATATCATCGCGGCGTTTACCAAACAGTCGAGAATCGGTAAAAGGAAGTTCCATCAGAGATTTCTTGGAAGCGACATCCGCGTTCCAGGCCTTGAGCCACATGGAACGACGAAGAGCCACCAAGTTACCTGTGGCAAAGGCCGCACAATAGGCTGACTGTATGGAAGCAGTACACAGATAGTCTCCAGCCTTAGAGAGTTGGAGAGCCAGATCAGCCAATTCCTCCACAGGGGATCCGGAAAGAATACCCTGGCGGAGCTGAGAAGCCCAGAATGAAAGAGCTTTAGACACCCAGGCAGAAGCAAAAGCAGGAAGAAGTGAAGAGCCTGCTGCTTCAAATGCGAATTTAGCCAGGGTCTCTACCCTCTTGTCTGCTGGATCCTTGAAGGAAGCCGCATCTGCCAAAGGTAGAGTAGTAGCTTTTGATAGGCAGGAGACCGGTGGGTCTACTGTGGGAGGGGAGGGCCACCGAGCAATAAGATCCCTGGCAAAGGGAAATTGTGCCTGAACCTTCTTAGTTTCTTGAAACTGCTTGTCAGGATGCTTCCAGGCAGACTCCAGCAAGGCATTAAATTCAGCATGAGAGCTGAAAACCTTGGGTGCAGGTCGGGAACGGTGAAAGGAAACTTCTGGAGCTACGTCTGAAGTTCCTGGGTCCTCCAGATGAAAGGTATCCCTTATGGCCGAGACCAAGGTGTCCGCCAGGCCGGTCGTATCCGTTTGATCCTCTGAGTCAGAGGCAGAAACCTCATCTTCCAGTTTCCCAGGAGAGTGGGAACGGGTGGAGGCAGCCCTAGATGAGGGAGAAACTGACCTGGTGCGCTGGTGTGGAGAGCCAGAGCAGCGACCAGAGTAGCGACCCTTGGAAGAGGGGCGTCTACGGGAAGTTGAAACAGATGAGCAATATCTATGAGGGGAGCGCCTACATCTGCTAGCAGACTCCGGATTTAAGTCAGAAGGGCTACCCCTAGTACGCTTGTGAGAGCGCTTAGCATAGGGAGAGTGGAAGCAGGTCTCTCTGGAAGTATGACGTAAGGAGGACCTCTCCAAGGCAGTCACCACGGAACGGGAGACCTGAACCAAGTCGGAAATAGACTGGGAGAGAGAAGACATCCATTCCGGAGGGACGGCAGAGCCCACAGGGTCTGGAGGGGAATCCTGAGTAGAAATACCAGGAGGGTCAGGGGGTGCAATGGTCCAAGCGGAACAAGTGGATTCAGCAGAACCAGACATTTTAGCATTGCAGCCCTTGCAAGTATAATAGGTTACCAGGGTCCCAGTTAACTGCTTAGAGGGAGAAACAGTTCTGGACTCGGACGTAAAATTGAAACAGCCTCATCCGGCATCTGTGTCCCCAACAGGGCAGCTGCTGTGAGGAGAACTTCAGTCAGCAGCTGAGAGAGAGAGAGAGGCAGGAGAGGAGAATGCAGGACCAATGAGAAGAGAGAGGCCAGATTAGACTAGTGCACCTCTGATTGGTCCTAGAAGCCCCTCTGCGCACGCACTGCGCTAATTGGCAGAAGAACAGACAACTAATTTGCGCGCCTGTACCTCATAGGGAATGATCCCAGCCGGCCGCGGTTGGACGGGGCTAAAGACCGGCAATGGTCGGTTATAATGGCGCCCGCTCTCAACCCCCGTCGCATATGCAAGTGTAAGAGGAAGGGAGCGGGTAAACATGCCGCCGCCGGCGCTCAGCTGCTGACGAGAGGAGGGAACTGTGCTCCGGACGCATCAACACATGATGCGGCCGAAGCCGAAACTGGCGCTTGTATGAGAGCGGGGAAGGTAGAGTCGGCAGCATGCCGCTGCTGAGAGAAAACAAACTGCATGTCCTTAAACACCGGCACCTGAACAAACAGGCGCAGAGACAGTCCTACACCACTGAGCTCCCATAGACATGAATGGAGGGGGAGTGGCGTGACGTCTTGTCCCCAAAGGTTTCCGAAACTGGAGACGCAGCTCCCGCATAGAATGCGGGTGCTGCAGGGAGATCATGGGGGGTCCCAGCAGTGGGCCCCCCCGCGATCAGACATCTTATCCCCTATCTTTTGGATAGGGGATAAAATGTTTTTGCCCGGAATACCCCTTTAACCAAGTGATTCTGGGGGATATGGTGTCTACTCCCAACACACATCTTTTGATTAAGTTGTATGTATGTGCAAAAAATTTGATTTTGCGGGTATGGAGTTCTGAGAAAGTTCCTCTTTTTGGGGCGTGGTATAACTTAGTACAAAAGATCAAAAAGTATGAATTTGGTGTTGCCAGAAAATCAGAAGCAGGTCTAAAGAAAGTTGAAAAGATCTGGAAAGGATGAAGAAAAAGTTCAACCAGCTCACCCCGCCCGGACAGCCAGAGCACGGATCCAGGTGCTGGACAACAACGATACACGTAGAAAAGAAGGACTGGGATCCAGCTCTTGATGCATATAAAAACTGATTTATTCAGCAGACATGGTAAGGAACAGAAGGGTACCCTTCTGTTCCTTACCATGTCTGCTGAATAAATCAGTTTTTATATGCATCAAGAGCTGGATCCCAGTCCTTCTTTTCGATCTGGAAAGGATGGGTTTAAAAATAAAATACAATTTTTTTTTCTTGGCTCTGAAAGGGGGTTTGGGGTGGGAGGAGTGGCACTGTTGTACTATTTTGTAATATTTTGTGTTAGAATGGATTATGTCTTTTATATGTGGAGGGGGGGATAAAAAACACAATGGGCCTCATTTACTAAGGCTTTTCAGAGTAGATTTTTTAGTTTTTTTTTTGTGTCGCATGTGTCATGCGCCAGAATTTCTGACAAAATTAGCAAAAAACCCTACTAACTCTCCACTTTACTCAGAAAACCCTACAAAGGGGTGTGGTCTTCAGAGAAAAGGGGCGTGTTTCCAAAAAAATAAGCTACATTATTTAAATAAAAAAAACTACAAATTTACTTTTTTTTTTTTTTTTTAACATTGTCTTAGCCATAATTTGTATTGCAGGTCTCGATGTACTAGACCATAGTTTACAGCAGTACCAGAACTAAAAGGCTGTCACTTGGAGAAGACATAGTGGGGTAAATTGATCAACTGGAGGTCAGTTGAAAGACTGAGCCACTGCTGCCTGCAAGACCTTGCAATAGAGGACCACATCCGTTGATAGAAACGTGAAAAGGTGTGCAGAAAGGACCAAGAGTGCGCTTGCACACCTGCAGAGCCAAAGCATGGTTACGAACAACGAAGCCCCCACAGACTGAAATGGAAGAACCTTCCCTTTGTACACCTCTTGTTAACGAAACTATACTAAAAAATGAACAAACCTGAGTTTGCCTTCTACTGACATTAAGATTAAACTGATTAGCTCAGTTCCATTTGGTTGGTATATCTTGCCAGGGGGGACCAGACTTTTACTTCAACATCATATAACTATGGTTCCTGTGTCCCCCAATGAAGCGACTGAGAAATGTGTGTTAATAACACTTAGGCCTAGCCTCTGTAAAAAGATGGGCAAATAAACATCTCATTTCTTAATAAACTAAAATACACTATTTAATATAGACGTAAAAAAGAAATATTGATGGCACTCACCTATTAAAATGTGTACTTTATTGCTTCACTTTAAAAGGATGCTGGCTCGTGGCTGGACAGGAACAAAAACCGGCGGGTTTTGTTCCTGTCCAGCCACGAGCCAGCATCCTTTTAAAATGAAGCAATAAAGTATACATTTTAATAGGCGAGTGACATCAATATTTCTTTTTTACGTCTATTTAATGAAAGCTATTTTTATACTGAATACTGACCACCCCTATTGGTTTTTCTCCCTGGCTCTCTCCCCCACTCACTAGGTAATTTTTACCGTTGTATGGGCTGTTTTTTGTACCGAATTGGTGGTGCCACCCCACTATTTCTCATTATATATACTATTTAATATGAACCATTAACTATTTTAATCTCAAATTTATATTAAAAACTGTCCTTAGCTTTAGAAATCAGAGCTAGGACTTAAAATTAAAATATGATTTAAACAAAAAATGGTTTACATTTAGATCCAACCCAAACTGTGCATCCCTCATTCTTTATATAAAGAATGAAGTGGCAGAGACTCTAAGGATTGTAAGTGTTCAGGGTTTTCTGTTGGTAACAATTTTGCATGTTTTATGCCACCATATCTTTTTGTACTTTTTGCAAGCACTGAATTTTATGTATTAGAGTGTAAAAATGTCAAAAGTATGATCTTTGTATGCTCTAAACAATCCATAGCATGTCAAAGAGTTAAATTTTATAATCCTCCCAGTTCACTGCCCCATCATGATAAACCACCCCCTGCCTTTATTTTTATTATTTGTTAGTTTTCTACCTTGATATTGCTCTGTATTTTCTGCTCAGTCTCAGTCAGATTCACAGACTGGAAAGGGGTGTTACCCAGCAGGCGGTGACATTATCTGAAGCCATACAGGGGAGAACTTCCTCCCTCACTCTGCTACACACAGCCCAGAGCAGTTCAATGTGTGAGAGGAGCTATGATTGGCTAAGGCTGCACACACAACCCTCAGCACTCAAGACTGCATTTCCTGGTTTTGGACTTTTGCCAGGCCAGCATGAGTCCAAAATCTGTGCAAGAGATAGGGGAAATATGCTCTAGACAAGTAGGGAGACACCTAGTGGCAGCTATTTTAAACACAAATAAAACATGGAAAACTAAATTTTTTTTAAACAAAGTACATTAGAAAGATTTTTTTAATTTACCATAAGGAGTGCAATAGCAAAAATTTTTAATGAGAGTGCCCATTTAAGCCATTTACTGCTGGAAATCAGAGTATGTATCTATGTTTTGGTCACCTTTATATCCAGAACTAAGTTGACTGTGTTAGCAAGGTGTGTAGACTTCACAGGCTGGGATGTGTATATGTGAAAGTAGCATACCAGTACATTTATGGCACTGTACGAGAATTTCTTTTTGACTATATTTCATATATGCAGTGCATTAAAGGGTCAAACTGGACCTGTTAGTCAGGAGGGTCTAAATGTTTTATGAAAAATGAATGTTAAAGGGGTACTCCGTTGAAAAACTTTTTTTTTTATATCAACTGGTGCAAGAAAGTTAAACAGATTTGTAAATTACTTCTATTAAAAAATCTTAATCCTTCCTGTACTTATTAGCTGCTGAATACTACAGCGGAAATTCTTTTCTTTTTGAAACACAGAGCTGTCTGCTGACATCATGAGCACAGTGCTCTCTGCTGACACCTCTGTCCATTTTAGGAACTGTCCAGAACAGCATATGTTTGCTATGGGGATTTCCTTTTACTCTGGACAGTTCCTAAAATGGACAGAGATGTCAGCAGAGAGCACTGTGCTCATGATGTCAGCAGACAGCTCTGTGTTTCAAACGGAAAATAATTTCCACTGTAGTATTCAGCAGCTAATAAGTACAGGAAGGATTAAGATTTTTTAATAGAAGTAATTTACAAATCTGTTTAACTTTCTGGCACCAGTTGATTTAAAAAAAAAAAGTTTTTCACCAGAGTACCCTTTTAACTTGGCAATAACAGTATTGTTGGCTAGAAGCTTATCCACCCACCAGCCAGTGTATCTGAGTGAAAGAAAAGTAATTTGTCCATAAAGAGTAAAGCTGTTGAGATAATTTCTCTTAGATTCTCATAGATGTCATATTTATGGAGAAACTCTTTTACTTACGTGCGCTGTAGAAGCAGGCAATATTCTACCATGACCGGCACAGTGTCCTGGAAAGAAAAAAAAAAATTTGTTTTTTAGCTTATATTTCAAGAATTTGAAGCCGCTACTTGAATTTTTATTAAGTTACTCAAACAAAGAAAGAAACAATTGTTAACAGCTGGAAAACACATAATTCTGCTGGAGCTTTGGAGGTCTGTGGCTGTATAGGATGGTTCCAAGTAGCTGCTAATGGATGTTATGACTAGCCATGGTGGGGGGGACATAGTCTCCTTTAGACCAAACGAGAAATTTGTAATGCATGTTGTAAACTAAAGGCAGTCTAGATAATACAGTAAGGGGATGAATAAGAGATAAAGCCTTTTATTTGCAACATCAAATCCTTGAAGTCACAGTGATGAAATCAGAAAGTGCTAACTGCTGATCTAAACAATAGACTGTTTCAAAATTGGTGCAAAGAATTTTTTTAATATATTTTTTAGAAAAAAAAAAGTTGCTGAAAATAAGGGATGGAATCTGGTTTGATACTATGTGATCTAAAGTGCTCAGGCCAATCATCTACTTGCATGCTTCAACTGAAAAGAAAAAGGAATAATATTTTCTTACTGAGAGCAAAAGTAGAATGCTTACATTAAAGGAGATATCCAGCATTGAAAAATCTAAAGAAAAGTACCGTATTTTTCGCCGTATAAGACTCACTTTTTCTTCCCCAAAACTGGGGGGAAAAAGTCGGTGCGTCTTATACGGTGAATACATCCCTATCGCGGCGGTCCCTGCGGCCATCAACGGCCGGGACCCGCGGCTAATACAGGACATCACTGATCGTGGTGATGCCCTGTATTAACCCTTCAGATGCGGCAATCAAAGCTGACCGCCGCGTCTGAAGGGAAAGTGACACTAACCGGCTGTTCAGTCGGGCTGTTCGGGACTGCCGAGATTTCACCGCGGCGGTCCCGAACAGCCCGACTGAATAGCCGGGTTAGTGCTTACAGGACACCGGGAGGGACCTTACCTGCCTCCTGTGTCTTCTCCGTTCAGGGATCCCCTGTATGGCCGGCGCTCTCCTTCCTCGTCATCACGTCGTCGCGTACGTACATCGGCGTGCGTAACGACGTGATGACGGCGACGGAGAGCGAGGATACCCGGCCGGCAGCAGAGACGTTCCGGAGCGACGGGGACAATGCGACAGCGATGGAGCGACATCCAGGGCAGCGGTGACGGGTCCGGAGCGGCGGGGACACGTGAGTATTAAATCCTATGCAGTGGTCTTCAATCTGCGGACCTCCAGATGTTGCAAAACTACAACTACCAGCATGCCCGGACAGCCAACGGCTGTCCGGGCATGCTGGGAGTTATAGTTTTGCAACATCTGGAGGTCCGCAGGTTGAAGACCACTATTGGGTTCAAAATCTTAAATTTTTTAGATTTTGCAGCTAAAAATAGGGTGCGTCTTATACGCCGGTGCGTCCTATAGGGCGAAAAATATGGTACTTGCCATACTGTTGCACATGCTCCCATCATTTGTCCGCCATGTCTGAAATTTTTTTATCTGTTCGCCCGTTATCAGCCTGTAGATTTCCCTGTACATCCTGGTTATGGGTGCAATGAGGGTAAACCTATCAACTACATCTCCCGGCAGGCAGCGCGCATTATAGAGGAAATAACATGGCCGTGCACAGCTATAATCACCGCTTCTAATTTCAATAATGTACGCCCCACAGCAGATTACAAACACGCCTTGCTGTGCTTGCACTCTCCCCCTCTACTCACAGCTCCCAGTGCTCGGACCGAGGCTGCACTGTGCTTGTGCTTGGCAGGCAGAGTGATTGGCTGGAGGGGGCAGCGCAGCAGAGCCAATCTCCACTGCGCACACACACACAGGGGGATGATGAATATTCATTAGATGGGCATGTCCAGAGCATGGACAGGGTGGGCGGCTCGGCAGGCTTCCATGACGCGCTGACCACAAAATGGCCGCAGGGGCTTGCAATACGGTGGTCGACTGTCGGGATTCTCCATAGAACTACTGAATTTCTGCTCGGGCAGAAACAGGAGCAGAACGCTGTTTTCCCTTGCAGATCGGTTATGTAAGTAATAGCCAATGTTATATAACTTTTGTATGCAGAGTTAACTACACACAATTTTTTAATACTGGACTACTCCTTTAACAAACTGCTAGCCCGGAGTTCTACCTACCTAGTCAAAAAGATATTTCACATAACAGTGTTAATGTGTAGCTTAGGTTGAATACACATCACATTTTTAATGCAAGTTTTTCATACTGATAAAAAAACGTAGACAAACATATACACATGGACTTTTTTTATTGAGTATATTGAAGATACACACCAGCAATTTTTTAATGCCTATATCATGCACACTCACCATCACTAGTCCTTGCACCATTTGCTTTATTCCAGCACAGCTGCATCTATTTTATTACTCTTATTTGGTCACATGATCACATTCCTAACTCTTTAAATCTTCCAGTGCCTAATGGTTACAATAGGATTTTAGACTTTGACTTCCTGTGGACTACGCGATGACATCATCACCTACCAGATCTCCTTCTACTAACTCCCAGACTCCTCCCCACCCTTCCCAATTCCAACTGCTATATCTATGGGATTAGGGTAGTTATACATCTGTGTTCACACATGCCTTGAACTTCTTGCTGCTTTTTTTTCAGTTTTTGCTGTGATTTACCCCAAAATGGACATTGTGCTGCAATTGTGGAAAATATGGTAAAAAAAATTCATTTGTACCATGATTTTAGAAAATCAGAGCAAATACAGATTAAATGCAGTAAAATTCAAAGTGTGAAAAAGCCTAAAGACATCAAATCTTCATAAAACTCCTCAATTGTGATTATAGGTCAAATCACTTTCTCCTTTTGCCAATACTGTATTTCTCTAAAAAACTCATTTTGAGTAAGAAAAGAAAACTGGAAGTAAATTGCACAGTGTAAACTGACACCAACTCACTTATGAATCTAATGAGTTCACCTTGGTGAATAGAGATATAGGTTGGAATTGATGGACTCTTTCTTCAACCTTATAAACTACCGTATATACTCGAGTATAGGCCGAGTTTTTCAGCACGATTTTTCGTGCTGAAAACACCCCCCTCGGCTTATACTCGAGTGAACTCCCCCACCCGCAGTGGTCTTCAACCTGCGGACCTCCAGAGGTTTCAAAACTACAACTCCCAGCAAGCCCGGGCAGCCATCGGCTGTCCGGGCTTGCTGGGAGTTGTAGTTTTGAAACCTCCGGAGGTCCGCAGGTTGAAGACCACTGCGGCCTTCAACATCATCCAGCCCCCTCTCACCCCCTTTAGTTCTGAGTACTCACCTCCACTCGGCGCTGGTCCGGTCCTGCAGGACTGTCCGGTGAGGAGGTGGTCCGGTGGGATACTGGTTCCGGGCTGCTATCTTCACCGGGGAGGCCTCTTCTAAGCGCTTCGGGCCCGGCCTCAGAATAGTCACGTTGCCGTGACAACGACGCAGAGGTGCGTTCATTGCCAACGTACTTCTGCGTCATTGTCAAGGCAACGCCTCTATTCCGGGCCGGAAGCGCGGAGAAGAGGCGCCCCCGGTGAAGATAGCAGCCCGGACCACCTCCCCACCGGACAGCCCTGCAGGACCGGACCAGCGCCGAGCGGAGGTGAGTACTCAGAACTAAAGGGGGTGAGAGGGGGGCTGGATGATGTTGAAGGCCGCAGTGGTCTTCAACCTGCGGACCTCCGGAGGTTTCAAAACTACAACTCCCAGCAAGCCCGGACAGCCGATGGCTGCCCGGGCTTGCTGGGAGTTGTAGTTTTGAAACCTCTGGAGGTCCGCAGGTTGAAGACCACTGAGGGCGAATGATGAGAAGAGGATGATGAAGGGGGGGTGTGGGGATGATGAAGGGGGGTGGGGATGATGAAGGGGGGGGTGTGGGATGATAAGGGGATGATGAAGGGGGGATGTGTGGGATGATAAGGGGATGATGAAGGGGGGATGTGCGGGATGATAAGGGGATGATGAAGGGGGGATGTGCGGGATGATAAGGGGATGATGAAGGGGGGATGTGTGGGATGATGACAAGGGGATGATGAAGGGGGGATGTGTGGGATGATAAGGGGATGATGAAGGGGGGATGTGTGGGATGATAAGGGGATGATGAAGGGGGGATGTGTGGGATGATGACAAGGGGATGATGATGAGGATGTTAATGACGGGTCTGGATGATGACAGGGGGGGGATGAGGTATTTCCCACCCTAGGCTTATACTCGAGTCAATAACTTTTTTTTTTCCTGGGATTTTGGGTTGAAATTAGGGGTCTCGGCTTATACTCGGGTCGGCTTATACTCGAGTATATACGGTATGTAAGGGTGATCTCAAGCACTAGCAGCCAGATGACATGACCAACTCAAATACCCCAGCCAAAGCCAAAAGCTTCATGGTAAACGTAGGGAGCATTACAGAACAAACATCATTGTCCGTGTGTAGACCAAAATAGAGCCTATCCAATGCATGTCACATCAGAAAAAAGAGATAAGAAAAACACATACACAAAGACCTCCGCATTATTCTTCAATAATAGCTTATGCTGTACTATATAACCAAAAGAAAACCCCAGAATGTTTCTTTAACCTGTTGCTAAACTTTTTACTTTGTAGGTGAAAAATTCATTGAAAACATTTTTCCTGTAAATTATTTTCCTTCTCAAAAGTTGTAGAATTCAATCTGAATCATGTTGATGCTCATGCCAGAAGAATAAATATGTTATACATACGTATATGTATGTATATTTACAGGAAAAATTTGAATATTGTGCAAAAGTTCATTTGTTTCAGTAATGCAACTTAAAAGGTGAAACTAATATATGAGAGAGACTCAATACATGCAAAGCAAGACAGGTCAAGCCCTGATTTGTCATAATTGTGATGATTATTACTTACAGCTCCTGAAAACCCCAAATCCACAATCTCAGAAAATTAGAATACTACTTGCAATCACGAAAACAAGGATTGTACATAGAACAATATTGGACCTCTGAAAAGTATAAGCATGCATTTGTACTCAGTACTTGGTTTGGGCCCCTTTTGCAGCAATTACTGCCTCAATGTGGTGTGGCATGGAAGCTATCAGCCTGTAGCAGTGCTGGGGTGTTATGGAAGACCAGAATGCTTCAATAGCGGCCTTCAGATCTTCTACATTGTTTGGTCACATGCATCTTTCTCTTTGCCATGCCCCATAGATTCTCTATGGGGGTTCAGGTCAGGAGAGTTTGCTGGCCAAACAAGCACAGTAATCCCATGGTCCTTGAACCAGGGTTTGGTGCTTTTGGCAGTGTGGGCAGGTCCCAAGTCTTGCTGGAAAATTAAGTCAGCATCCCCATAAAGCTCGGCTGCGGAAGGAAGCATAAAGTGCTCCAAGATCTCCTGGTAGACGGATGCATTGACACTGGACTTAATGAAGCACAATGGACCAACACCAGCAGATGAAATGGCTCTCCAAATATACACAGACTGTGAAAACTTCACACTGGACTTCAAGCATCTTGCAGTGAGTGCCTCTCCATTCTTCCTCCATACTATGGGTCCTTGGTTTCCAAATGAGATGCAAAACTTCCTCTTATCAGAAAAGAGGACTTTGGACCACTGAGCAACAGACCAGGTCTGTTTTTCTTTAGCCCAGTTAAGACGCTTCTGACGTTGTTTGTTGTTCAGGAGCGGCTTGACAAGAGGAATACGACATTTGAAGCCCATGTCTAGGATCCGTCTGTGTGTGGTGGCTCTTGATGCGCTGACTCCAGCCTCAGTCCACTCCTTGTGAAAGTCTCCAACACTTTTTAATGGCCTTTTCCTGACAATCCTCTCCAGGCTGCAGTCATCCCTGCTGCTTGTGTACATTTTTCTTTCACACTTTTCCCTTCCACTTTCTATTAATGTGCTTTGATACAGCACTTTGGGAACATCCTACTTTGTTTGCAATTACCCTTTGAAGCTTTCCCTCCTTATGGAGGGTATCAATGATGGTTTTCTGCACAACTGTCAGGTCAGCAGTCTTTCCCATGATTGTGATTGCTACTGAACCAGACTGAGAGATAATTTAAAGGCTCAGGAACCCCTTGGAGGGGTTATGGCTTAATTAGCTGATTACAGTGGGACACTTTGAGTCTGGAATATTGTACCTTTTCACACTATTCTAATTTTCTGAGATTGTGGATTTGGGGTTTTCATGAGCTGTAAGCCATAATCATCACAATTATGACAAATCACGGCTTGAACTATCTTGCTTTGCATGTATTGAGTCTCTCTCATATATTAGTTTCATCTTTTAAGTTGCATTACTGAAATAAATGAACAATATTCACATTTTTCAAGCATTACCTGTACATATGGAAATGTAAGGCTTTATGTTTTCACACATTTTCTATTGAGTGTAAGGTTAAAAAAAAAAAAAACAGTCCTAAATAAGGCAAAACGCAGTCAAAAGTATTCACTTTCACACCATGTTTTACCAATTAAATTCCATGGTTACATCAAACAGATATAAGCTCTATATCTGTTTAAACAGATAATATGTATAGGAAAAATGTAATGTGGCCAAGCACTATGGAATAGACCAGTCTAATGTCAAATACAATACTGATCTTTCTTCCTCTATTTACATAATATTCTACCTGGCCAATTGACCGTGGTATCCGCTTCTAGTCATCATGGTCCTCAAGAGAGAAACTATAATGCGATAAAATTCCAACATCACATTTTGTTTGGCCCTTTCATTTAGAGTACTGCTAAGGTTTAGGTCACTTGTGAAAGCAAGGGAAACAAAGAATGCAGCACCATTCTTGCCGTCTAATTAACAAACACCTCAAAAGAACCCAATAATAAGTTAAATGGGCACTATCACCAAAACTATATTTTTAAAAACAAAAGAGCCATAGAAAATTAGTATATGTCTAATACTATTTCATTATTTTTTCCACAGTTTCCCTTAGAAAACTGTTCCTATAAAAGTGGACACTAGAGGTCCTCATAGCATGTCCCCCACCACAGTTAGTCAGTCGGAGTAAAGGAAGTGAGGGGGAGGCTGTGTGTGCTCCCTGTGTGAAGATCTCCGAACACACAGAGAGCAGAGGAGAGCAGGCAGTGTTTGATTGGCTGAGAGGAGGCCACACCCCCTCACACCTCCCTAGCTCTCAGCAGCATCAAGTGAGAGAATGATTCAGTGCACAGCTCCATCCATAGCATAGAGGAGAAGAAGGGGCAGAAGTGTGACAGCATGTCCAGCCTTATACAGCAAAATGTACCCAAGTAGTAAGGAGATGGGGAGGGGGTTTGTTACAGTGTGTCAGACCAGTATTAAGGAGATTACATGAGGAGGACAGCTGACAGCTCAGTGACACACAGTGAGGGAGGAAGTTTAGTCATGTACAGTGAGGGCAAGAGAGGGACACACCCCCTGCCTGTGAGAAGATGAAAATTCAGTGTGATCTGATATAAGCTGATTGTAAAAGAAATACAGAAGCTAGACACATAAAAGTTATATGTACATGATCAGGATGAGGTACTGAGTAACATATAACTTTTTTTTCTTTTTTCTGTGATATGATAGGTATGCTTTAAGGTCTGTTGGGAGCTACTTAGATGAATTATATAACAAATCGGTACAGTGGATAATGGCTTTCATGATAAAACAAGGCCAGAGTGCAGATGTGAACAGAGCCAAAATCAAACATTACAAATTCCTAGACTAAGACCATAAATATTGGGGTTCTTAAATAAATTGTCGTGGAAAAGGAGATTTTTTTTTGTACTCACCATAAAATCTTTCTCGTAGCCTTAATTGGGGGACACCTATACTGATGGGTATATGCTCTTGCCACTAGGTGGCGCTGACACTAGGAAAAAAAAGTCGGCTCCTCCCTGGCACCAAGCAGAAGGAGAAGCCAACAAAGAAATATGTCCAAAGGACCCCAGAAAATAATCCCAGATAAAAAATGAAAAAAAAAAACCCGGAAAAGAGAATCCGGACAAAGAATGAAGAAATGGGTGGGTGCGGTGTCCCCCAATGAAGGCTGCGAGAAAGAGATTTTATGGTGAGTACAAAATAAATCTCCTTTTCTCAATCGCTCTTCATTGGGGGACACCTATACTGATGGAATGTACCAAAGCAGTTCCCTAGAGAGGGAAAAACAACCTACAGCAAAAGGGGAATCAGTCCAGAGAACAAACCCACTCGACCGTAAGGCCTGCGGACGAGATCCAGGGCCGAGACAACTAAGGTCCACAAACTGAGCTCCCGGAAGAATCCCCGTCCATGGAGAAGGACTAGGACGCTGTAGTGAATATAGGCTGAGGATATCATTTTTAGGAAAATATGGTGGATAATCTCTGGCTCCTGGCTGCCTAGGACCCTGTATGAAATGGAAATATCCTCTGGTCCTCTGATTATTTTCCTTTGTCTGTATACCCCCTGTACTGTTTTGTATTCTGTTGGTGGTTACTTTACATATCCCTTGACACCTAGCTGTGAGGAGCCTCAAGACAGCTTGTTTGCTGATTGGGTTAATCGCGCATATCCTGCCAGTTGTTGCCAACGTGAACAAACGGGTTACATATTACCTATAGTGAAATATGTCCCAGTTTTAGAAATATGTTTTCAGGGCTCCCCTTAGTAACCATAGATATATATCCCCCAGAATCATGATCCCCGAATATTAGGCTTTACTTAGAACCCAAACATGACCCCATTGTACCCATAGATTAAGCTGTATGTATCTCTAAGCTGTATGTATCCTATAACTATGTATAACCCCTTCATGGATCCTATCAAAATGTGCGTTATAATGTCACCATATCAATAAGGGTACTGCCATCTATGTCACATCGGTTGTGTATGATGTGAGTTATGATTTAGGAACTATCAATCTGTGTTTGAGAGGAGGTTGGGAGGCGGGATGATGTGGGCTGATCTAAGAAGAAGCTGGAGACCTCCCTTCTAACCCAACCCCCTGCTGCACCCATAAAAGTGGTGGGCCCACCCCATCTAGTTGTTACAAGTTTGGGGCCCATTCTGAATGGACTTGTGCCTTTATTTTCTTCCTTGACCCCAGGACGGATTAGGACTTTACTCCACAACATTAAGTATGGAACTTTTCTGATTTTTATCCCCTTTTATTTTATATAACTGTTTTGCACATTTTGTATGTCTATTTCTTTAACCATTTTTGTAACTAAGTACTGTACCTTTTATGTACATTAAAGCCATAACTTTAATGCATAGCCTTGTATGCTCTAACGAACCTATAGCCCTATAGCCTTATATAGATATATAAGTGTATGTGTGGCTCGTGCCGTTACCATAGTTTTGGTCTCATAGAGTGCATAGTGTGAGAATCTGTGCATGATTGGAGGCGTTCTATCGGCCTACTGATAGATGGTGGCAGCGTATTTGTGTGTGGGCGTGTAGACTGGTTTTGGGGTGTTTGTAACTCATTTTTAGGGCCTATTGTGATAGGTGTGAGTGAAAGTGAGTGTGGAAGCAGCGCACCCCTTTACTGTCACAGCCTAGGTCACGTGTGCAGGGAAGGCACGGGGACCTAAACACAGTGTGTATTTGAGTTGTGTCACTGGCTCAAGGGAGCAGAGAGTGAATGTGCCACGGTGGCAGCTTAGAGTTAGAATATTAGAGTAAATATTCTGCTGGGTTTTGTGTCTTTTAGTCCACTCACTCTTTTGCGAGAGGTGTGGACTTGTCTGTACGCCAGGTCGTGAGGGCTGTACGTGACAATTCCATATTGATACCGAACTTGTACGTGACAGACGCCAAAGAAGAGACCGTCCTATATAGAGACTCCAAAGCCACGGTCCATAACGTGAGACAAGAAAAGGTCGACTAGGAAGCCAAAAGGGCCAGAACCATCCCTGGAGGAGGTAGGAAATCAAGCCCAAGGAACACACACACAAAGAATGGAGGGGAACACCTCAACATGGTGTAACCCTGAACCAGAAGGGTGTCAACGGAGCCATTCTGGTCATTCCCTAAGGCAACAGAGCCTGCATCTGAATCACCCTGCACAGGAACCCAGGACAAGTACCTGGCAGCATGGGGAGGGAGGCTGAACTGACTGTTCCGCCACATCATGCCCCATGCCAGAACAGAGGAGTTCGACTGTCTAAACCTGTGGAAACAAGATCACAGGAAGGCCCGAGGCACACCCCACAGAAAAAAGGGAAGGTGGACTCTACACGTGCATAGTGGCCTAGCGTATGTAGGGACACAGACGTGGTTATCACACGATAGTAGAGGGGTACCAAGACTGCAGGCGTGAAAGAAACCGCAGACATTCAAAAGTCCGGCAGCATGGTGTCACAACCATGCCCCTAGGAGACCAACATTGCCCCTTAGAAAGGGGAACAGAGTGCTGCTCTTTCTGCGAAAGTCCATGGAACCTGCAGGAAACACTCACACCCCAGCTCCAAATGGTGCCACACACCATGACTGCTGTCGCAGACGCAAAGGATGAAGGATGTATGTGGAGCAGGAAAATGCAGAGATAGTCTGACCGGCAAGTATAAAAGATTCAATGAAACCCCAAGACACTCTTTGGAACTTCACCTGGAAAATTAGTCACCGGACTGTAACCGCGGGAGAGGCAAGAAAGGGGAAATTGACCTGGCAGAGTAGAAAACCATGGAGACACAGTCTGGCTATCTGGCATAGGGACCATGGCCACACCGGTTACAGTAGACGGAATCACACCGGAAGTTGGTTACCAGCCTTCAGCCTAGAGAGTGGCAGGCATGTAGGGAGGTACCTGGTAAAGGAGGGAACCCCGCAAACCAGTATGTGATGTATTGTATAGGGCCCATGGAGCAACATGGGGAGACTCACTCGAAACTACATCTTGGCAGTGGATAACCTGAACTAGTGTCCATGGCGTGGGAAGTGTATGGTAGTGGACCCGACATAGTAGTAGTAGACCATGTAGACAACCGTCAGGCTGACTGGTATAGGTTTCCTGAATGCTCAGGAACACTCCATTGAACCCCCCTACAGAAAGTGGGGTATTGGAGTACGACCGAACTAACGAGTGACCTGGCGGTGTAAGAGACCCAGCAGACGAAAGTCTGGCTGACTGTCATCAGTCCCGAGTACCGGCAGGGACCCTCAAACAGAGTCCTTATACCAGCAACGAGGTACGCGAGATCTGACAAAGCCAGCAGCAGCTCAGAGATGGGAGACTGACAACGAGGGAGACCATGCAGACAAGAGTCTGGCTGAACAAGTACACATGCAGGCGCTGGATAAAAGCGGACAGCCAGATAGGAGATCCCTGTGCCCCACTGCCGCATGTGGGAGGGAAGGCCTAGGGGCCCTAGATAGTATCCCCGCCACCTTGGGAGATTGGGGGAGGCTGAGGAGCCGTGGAATGCATGTACCCCGTCTAGAGTCCATAGGACACGCTGGGACACGTCTACGTACACCTCCACAGCAGTGGGGTACTGGAACACCAGCCTCAGATTAATCAACTTAGTGATGAAAGCCGTTTCGTCCAATGAAGACTACGAGAAAAAGATTTTACGGTGAGTACAAAAAAAATCTCCTTTTCTTAGTCACTCTTCATTGGGGGACACCTATACTGATGGGATGTACCAAAGCAGTCCCCAAAGGTGGGAATAACAACCACCAGAGAAAGGGAGACAGTCCGGTAACTGAACCCTATTCACCCGTAAGGTTCGCAGACGAAACCCGGGCCAATAGGCAACAGAGACCCAGAAACTGATTGTCCGGAAGGTCCCACCATCCAAGGAGATGGACTAGGACGCCAAGGAAGGGATTATCTGCTGAAGAGACTCAAACCTATGGTCAACATAGAAAGACAAAAAAAGGCTGTCTAGGAAGCCCGACAGCCGTAACTATCCTGGAAAGAGGTAAAAAACCGACACCCAGAAACACAGAACTGGACAAGATGAGAAAAGCATGTCCACATAGATGCCGAATTGGCCCGACTGGCGTAATCCGCCCTCCGTCCCAGGAATACATGGACCCCAAAGGAGGAGACGGAAGGTAACAAATGGGCAAAAAAAGGAACGGAAAGCCCTGAGAAGGAGCATCCCGGAATACCGGAGTGGCCGACATGAAGACTCCTAGAAGACTTGCAAACCCAGCACCGCAAAAACTCTACAGAAGACATACTTCTATGTCGGGACAAGAAAAAGGTGCAGTACAGAAAGACCGCCCCACAAATGGATCGCGGAGAAGTCTGGGTAGGAATGCTTCCATGCCCAAGACCACAACCATCACTAAGACCCTAAGAACTAGAAGGGCCAAGCTAGATAATAAGGCCAGCCACAGCAGCCTAGGAGGTCGCCCAATACAAGGAGTCTCCCCAGTACTCGCACAAGCCAGCGAAGAGGGAAGGAGCTCGGAAAACCAGCCTTGAACCCCCGTGGTCCGAGCAGACCAGAGTATTCCGAAGCAAAATACCGTCAGGACGGGAACAGAGAGGGAAACAAAGAGAACCCAGTCAGGACTCTCAGGATCTGGGTACCTGAAGGTTACTCCAGAAGACTGCTGTGTCAGAGTAGAGCAACTGACACTGTCAAAGGGAAGGATGAACACACCCCTCCTGGGAAATTGCACCAAGGAAGGAGAGCAATGGTAGGGCCCAAACAACAGACAGTGGCCAGACCTCGCTGAGCCATACATGATTGCATAAACTCAATTAACAGAGGAGAGCGCTCTTGCTGCAAGAGCAGTAGGATAAAAAACAGAAACAGGGGGAGAGCCAGGCTGCAACAGTGGGCAGTAAGCACACAGGCATTTCTGGTGCAAAGCTCTTCAAATTCTCTCAGCAAAACCAAGGACCCAGCTCCATGTCGGCAGTAGAAGCGCTCAGCAAAACAGTCCCCCTGGTGGAGGGGAAAACAAGGGGCGGCGAGAGGAAACTCAGGTACTAACCTTGCTGAGCTCCCAGATTCCTGCACCCCCTGCAGAAGGAAATAGCCAAAGTACAAAAGGTACTGTAGGAACAGGGAATGCAGCCCTGTGGCAACGGGTCAAAGTACTGCAACATAGCGTGGTATGGAGGAGCCATGTGTGTCCCTGGAGGGATCTGAATCCTGGACACTGGTGCTGGGTACAGAGAATACAAGTAAGAAGCACACGCAGCAACCAATAGCGTGCAGGAGAGACCCCCCTTTGGGGTGAAACCCTGGTCCCTGCGAAAAAAGAGGAGGGGACCAACAGTGCTATCACAGTGCCAATCTGGTTGCTGACTAAGGCAGTAGAGCAGGCGACTGAGCCACCGTGCGCCAGAACCCAGGAGAGATACCTGGAGGCATAGGGGGGCTGTTGAACAGACTGTGTCGCCCTATCAGGCCCAATGCTAGAACAGATGTGCTGAACCGCAGCAGACTTGTGGAAACAAGATCACAGAAAGATCTGAGAACACCCAACTGAAAGGGAGGGGAGGTGGACTCTATACGTGCAGAGCGTCAATAGCATATGTAGGGACACAGACATGGTTACCGCACGATAGTAGTGGGGCACCAAGATAGCAGCCATAAAGAAACAGCAGACATCCAAATTGCCGGCAGTATGGAAAACAGGCGCAGCACCTAAAGGTGTGTTGTAACCATGCCTGTAGCAGACCCACGAAGGGGGAACAGAGAGTGCTGCTGTCGCTGCAAAGGTCCATGGAATCTGCAGGAAAAGCCCACACCCCGTCTACGAATGGTGATACACACCAGGACTGCTGTTGCAGACGCAAGAAGTGAAGGATTCATGTGGTGCAGGAAACCAAGCAGAACGAGACTGACTTACAGGTATAAGGAAGAGAGAATATCCAATGAAACCACAGAGTCACGTTTTAGGAAAATCACAATGAAAATGACTCACTGGACTGCAGCTGTGGAAGTGACAGGAAGGAGGGAGGTGACCTGGTGGATTAGAAACCCATACAGACACAGTCTGGCAAATGGGCACAGGAACCATAGAACACACCGGGAGACCGCATTCAGAACCACACACTGAAATTGGGTTACCAGCCGTCAGCCGCGAGATTGGGTTACCAGCCGTCAGCCGCGTCAGGCATGTGGAGAGGGACCCAGTAGAGTAGGGAACCCTGCAAACCACATGTGGTGCATGATATAGGGCCCATCGAACAACCTGTGCTCACTCATTTGGAACCTCACCTGGGAGTGGGTTACTGAACTTCCGCCACGGTGTGGGATGTATGGCAGGTGACCCGGCGCAGTAGGAAACCATACAGACAACGATCTGGCTGACTGACATAGGATCCTTGAATGTGCAGGGTCACTCCTTCAATGTCCGCCACAGAAGTGGGGTCCCGGAGTGCGGCCGATCTGATGGGCGACCTATTGGTGTAGGAGACTATGCAGACGAATGTCTGGCTGAATGGCATCAGTCCCTAGCACCTGCAAGGACCCTGTCCCACACCAGCAGGGAGGTACATGAAACTCCAACCCTGCACGTGTCAGTCCTGTGATAGGAGACCAACAGCAGCGGAAACCGTGCAGACCACAGTCAGGCTTAACAAGGACACCTCCAGGTGCTGGCCTGCGGTGATAAGGAGACAACAGCACCGATAGGAGAGCACTGTGCCCCTTTGATGCATGTGGGAGGGCAAGGAGGCCCAGGAGCCATGGATAGTATCTCCGCCATCCCGCAGATTGGGGGAGGCGAAGGAGCCGTGGATTGTATCCCCGTTGCCCCGTATAGGGTCCATAGGACACGCCGGGTCACTTCATCGGACATCTCACACTAGTAGTTGGGTCCCGGAATCCAGCTGCAGATACATCAATGTGCCATGAGTGACAGATGGCGGAGGAACCACGCAGACCACTGTCTGGCTTACTGGTATAGGGTCCACACCGGGTCACTGAGAACCCAAAGCGCATGTACAACTGCAAGTTGCCCACTGGCTGGGAGGGGGAAAGGGTAGGAATGTCCCCGGCTACCGAAGCGGGGGAGGAGGGCGGAGCTAATCCCTGACTCCCCCGGCAAGATAGAGGCCGCCGGCTTGCGGTGCAAGCTGTGGAGACAGCGGGGAAAAAAGAACAGTAATGTCCCCGAAGCGGGGGAGGAGGGCAAAGCTAAGCCCCAACTCCCCCGGCTGAAATACAGCGGTCGCTGGCTTACAGCGTAAGCTGCGGCAGCAAATACAGCGGGGGAAAAGTAAACTGTAATGTCACCAGCAGCCGAAGCAGGGGGCAGAGCCCCGATTCCCCCGGAGCAAAGACAGAGGCTGTCAGCTTGCAGCGCAAGCTGTGGCGGTGGAGACAGTGGGGAAGAATAAAAAGGAATGTCCCCAGCTGCTGAAGAGGGGGAGGAGGGCGGAACTAAGCCCCGACTCCCCCAGCTCAGATATAATGACCGCCAGTTTACATAGTACCTGAAAAGAAACAAAAAAGACCAATGGGGGGCGCCTTGTGCGTAACCACGATAACAATTAGTAAAGATGTGACAGGAGGCGTCACTAGGCACAAAGTGCCCTTAGGTAGTGGCCGCTTACCAGAAGCGAATAGGACATTCGCATATCAACCCACACAGGGGTTTCTCAAAGAGTGGAGAGCCAGCTGCAGAGCCGAGGTCACAGGAAAAGGAATGATCCGATCCTGAGGAGAATCAATGTTTGGAGCAGAAAAAAACGACCCTTCTGACGGCGCTGCTGGTTCAAATAAGGAGTGGATCCAAACCAAGAGTATTAGAAAACACTGCAGTGGTTTATTGAAGTAAAAGAAAAAAATAAAACATGCAGGGATTACGCTTTTCGGGGGAGCCACCCCCTTCCTCAGATCAGACTGATCTGAGAAAGGGGGTGGCTCCCCCAAAACGTGTCATCCCTTTTTTTTTTTTTTTTTTTTTTTTACTTCAATAAACCACTACAGTGTTTTCTAATACTCCTGGCTTGGATCCACTCCTTATTTGAACCAGCAGCGCCGTCAGAAGGGTCATTTTATTCTGCTCCAAACATTGGTTTACATAGTAAGCAGCGGGGAGGAAGAAGGAAAAGAAAACCCCCACGATTGTTCCCGCGCTGAAGGAGAGTGGACTGGGGGCGGAGCCATGCTCCGTTTCCCTGCACGACCATCATGGACGCTAGCAAAGTGTAAGCGCCGGACGGTGGAGAGCAGCACAGGGTTAAGTGCAACCACCCCCAATGTTGATACGATGGATGAATGCACAGCCTGGGAAGGGAAGGGAGGAGAGAAGATGAGGAAAGGAATACTCACCTACCAGGAAGACGTCCAGCTTAACGCCATGCTGCATCAGCCAGGCTGTCATAACGGGGCAAGAGGTACTACCCTGGCGCTGGTTGTTGGCGAGAAGGGGTTAACGGTCCATACTCTATGTCCCGTACCCTTCATCACAGAAGGGAGAACAGCTAGCTCCATGCTCCTGAACCCCCACCTGAAAACGGAAAATAAAAGGAATGAAAAAAAAAAACTAAACAGCCCTACCTATAAAACAATAAAACTTGCCTCCTACTGACACTAGCTAAAACTGATTATCTCACAGGATATATCCTGCCAGCGAGGAGCTGACTTTTTTTTCCTAGTGGGCGCGGGTACCTGCCTGAACTAAAGTGCAGGGGCCTAATAAAAACACATACTAATAAATAGTCAGTCACAAACCACAGACATACAGGAACATAGAACTCCATAGTATAAAAGTTCAGAGGGCAGAGATCAGAGAGTACAGAGGACACTATATCAGCAGTCATGAACAGAGGACTCCATAGATCAGCGGACAAGAACAGAGGACTCAGAGGTCGTGAACAGTGGACACTATAGATCAGCGGTCATGAACAGAGGACATTATAGATAAGTGGTCATGAACAGAACTCTAAAGTTCTGAATAAAGAACTAATAAACAGATAGAGTTCAAAACACCAGACAGGAAAATGGATGAGTCTGAACATACTCCAGAAACAAAACAGGAATTAGCTGAATCCCCTAGAAAAACCTCCATTAGACACAGGAATAACAATACACTCTGAGTCCCCACAAACAGGTAAACAGGATCTATCGCTAAACAGGAATTATCGCAATCCCACATAAAAGCTCCAGTAGACACGGAGTCCCCATGAACAGGTAACAGGGATGCCTAGATAAACAGGATATATTTATAGAACACTATTCACACTGAACACAAGACAGGAATATCAATCCCTCCGAACACCTCCAGTAGAGAAGGAGTCCCCATGGAGCGGTAACAGGGATCTAACATAGGACACTGTTCACACTGGACACACAAACTGGACACTCCACTCCACTAATGAAGAAGCCATTAATAATAAATCAAAATAGACTACTGGCCAGCGGCACACTCCACAGTGTGGTCAGGAAGCTGACCCAGTAAGAAAACAGAAATATAAAACACAGAACTTCATATAAATGGATACAAGTGAAAACACGGTGTGAACAGACTCATAGCAGAAAGGATATACAAATCCTAAAACAGACTATACAAACATAGATTAAAATCTTCTATAAGCATGCAACCTAACCATGGCTAAAACCAGAAAATACAAAGTGCATGCTAAGACAGAGATAGTAGATTAAAAGCTCAAATAAAGAGTGTTTCACCAAGAGCTCCATGCAGCATGTCCAGCATCTTAGCAAGTAAGGATGTAATAATCTCAATCACCAGCCCAGAGGCTAGACTGGGCTGACATTAAATAGACACACCCTAGGAGTTATTGGCTAGAAAGCAAAAGGCTATTAACTATTCCCTGACCAGGGAACATAAAACTGTTCACACACAACCAAATCAATAGCTGTGTGTGAACACAGGCCAATACAGACATAACAATACCCATCAGAATAGATGTCCCCTAATGAAGAGCGACCGAGAAAGTAGTGCAGACACACTCCTAAAACTTGACCAATTATTAGTACTTTGTGCAATAATTTACATTAATTATATTAATCGACAAGCAAAAAGATGAATGTATTTGAACACTAACAATTCCTTGACATTGTAAAAAAGTAGAACAAACTTTCCAGAGGATAATATGACCGTACTAATAAAATGGCTTTGATAGCGAACTTAACCTTTCAAATATTGCAAAACCAGCCTCCGTCTGTAACACTGGTTTTAGATTTTGAGCACACAAAAGGTTTAAATACCTGGAAGTGTTGCTCCATAATCTGGATTTTTCCCTGTTCTGGGCACTTCCTCAGTGCTTTGTCAGTGTACTGAAGCAATATTTCAACTATCTAAAAAAGTATGAAAAAAAATATATTACATTTAAAGCTAAAAATATGTTATACGTCATGTTAAATGTTTAAACTTAATGAATCCAGCAAAACACAGGAATCATGTTCATTCACTTTCTTATTTTGGCAAATTTTGCTTAAACAATAGTTATATTTGTCCAACTTGGAAAAAAATTGCAATGCAGAAATAACACTAAAATGGTATTTACCATATACAGTGGTCCCTCAAGTTACAAGAGCAAATAATTGTAATATGTTTAACTTAGAAGAGTCTTTTATGGGCAACCAAAAATAACAACCACATCAGTAGAGCAAATCAGCCGGCGCTGTATGCTGGACCGATTGACTGTCTACAAGAAGAGAGCAATACAGTACTGTAAATGTACTGCAATCTTCTTTACTATTTTTCTACCAACGTGCACTACATGTACTGTTTTTCTGTTATCTACCTGTACTGCAGCTTTTTACCAGTGCTGTTCCGCTATGTACATGTATAATCCTGCTACATCCTGGTACATGCACAGCGCTACCCACTTCCTGTACTGCACTGTTTTACTATCTACCTATATTACATGTATTGTACTGTTAGCTACCTGTACTGCTATCTGTAATGGTTAGCAATCTATCTGTACTAAATGTACTGTACTATTATCTATATGTACTGCACTGCTTGCTATTTGTATTGTTCTGCTACATGCCTGCACAGTACTGTATCTACCTATTCTGTTCTGCTACCTGTATTTTAAATGTACTGTCCCAGTATCTACCTGTACTTAACAGTTTGGTATCACTGTCCACCTGTACTAAACGTACTGTACAGTTATTTACCTGCACTACATTGCTTGCTACCTGTATTGGTCCACAATCTATCTGTACAGCACTTTTCTCGCACAGTACTGTTCCATTATTTACCGGTACTAAATGTACTGTACCACTATCTACCTGTACAACATGTACTGTATTGCTATCTACTTGTACTGTACCACTTATCTACATGTACAGCACTGCTCTCTAACAGCATTGTCATGTTATCTGCCTGTACAGCACTGCTTACTACCTGTTATCTACCTGCTTGAAGTGTAAATCACCGATCTTTACCTGTACTGTTCCGCTACCTACCTGTACTACATTGTTCTCTATTTGAACTGTTCTATTATCTACATTATCTGCACCACATGTACTGCACAATAGTTTTCCTGAAATCAATTATAATTGCAACTTTAGAAAACAATACACAGTTTCCTAAATTTCGTTTTTAATGTAGTTATTTACAATTGTTCTCTCATTTATTGCCAGACACCACTACAAATATATTACTTCAGCACTACATATTACATTTTGCAAGCTCCAGCACAAATAGCGATACTATTCTTAACATAGATGCTTATGATGCTGTAAGAAAATAAAAGAAACGCCTATCACTGTTGTGGGTTGTACAAATGCTGCCAACTACATCTTCACAAAACTCAGCCTCTACGCTTTCATACAGACTATACCAATGATAATTCAAACAATAAACCACCAGTTTTTCCAGAAACATCATTGCTCGTTGGTTTTTCTAAGCTGGTCCACACATGCAGCATAACAAGTAGACTTTGACCCATGTATCTGAAAGTGCACGTCACTTAAATTACACCTGCTAAACTTCCGACACAGTCTAGGAAGGATTACTGTCCTCATTAAGGCATGCCCTTGTAAGTGGATTTGGTGGCTTTATTTTGTATAAAAATGTTTTGTAGAAGGTCCGTGGGTGTCAGCTATGGGGTCTGCAATGCTCCATGGCCGCAACGCCTCTCAAACTCATGGGCCGTTTGCAAAGTGGATTTTTTTTTATACAAAATAAAGCCATTAAATCTACAAAGGTATGCCTTTAATGCGGACACTAATCCCTGCTAGACTTTGTTGGCATTTTAGCAGGTGTAATTCAGGTGACAGATGTACTTGAAGCATGGTGGCCCGCACAGTCTCTCATTTACAAATGAAGTCATTCTATCATTTCTAGTTAAGATAAGAAGTCTCTGCTCACACGCAAAATCTGTTTCCTGCCCAGAGGTCTTCCGGTTTCACATGATAGAATCTTACCTTATCAGCCACCACACTCTTTCTTTTTTTTGGGTCTCCAGACAGACCTACATAGAAAAAGATCAGACAGTATCACAGTGTGATGATAGATTTATAACAGTTTAGTTTCTGGACATAACTATACTGAAATCGGAGCATTAAATAACAATAAACAACATTATACTGAAATCGGAGCATTAAATAACAATAAACAACATTATACTGAAATCGGAGCATCAAATAACAATAAACAACATTATACTGAAATCGGAGCATCAAATAACAATAAACAACATTAAGATCTCAAAATAAGAGAGCAAAGGAGTAGAATATAAAGATTTAAATATCATATCAAGCTACAGGGGATGGGTTTAAGAAAGAACTTTCTGTGTCTAAGGTGTAAAGAGGATAAGACAGACTATTCACATATAATTTGGGAGTGTCCAGCAACCCAGAGGTTCTGGGAGCAAATATTGGAGCAATTGGGTAAAAAGGTTGAAATTTAGTATCATGAGAAAAGGGAACCTAGTGATCCTGGGTGAATCATTAATTATTAAGGGTGTTTTCTATGCCAAACTTATGATACTGAGTCCGTTATCTCCAACTGTGAATATGTGGATACAAACTATGGATAAAATGAAAAAATATGAAAGTAATTGGTTTTGAATCTCTGCTAAAGGAAGACATAAATAAAAAATAAAAAACTTTAAAAATCTGGTAATGAGGATGAAGAGAAGAGGAGGAATATTGTTAATAATTTCATTTTTATTTACCGTATATACTCGAGTATAAGCCGAGTTTTTCAGCACGATTTTTCGTGCTGAAAACACCCCCCTCGGCTTATACTCGAGTGAACTCCCCCACCCGCAGTGGTCTTCAACCTGCGGACTTCCAGAGGTTTCAAAACTACATCTCCCAGCAAGCCCGGGCAGCCATCGGCTGTCCGGGCTTGCTGGGAGTTGTAGTTTTGAAACCTCCGGAGGTCCGCAGGTTGAAGACCACTGCGGCCTTCAACATCATCCAGCCCCCTCTCACCCCCCTTTAGTTCTGAATACTCACCTCCGCTCGGCGCTGGTCCGGTCCTGCAGGACTGTCCGGAGAGGAGGTGGTCCGGAGAGGAGGTGGTCCGGTGAGGAGGTGGTCCGGGCTTCTATCTTCACCGGGGAGGCCTCTTCTAAGCGCTTCGGGCCCGGCCTCAGAATAGTCACGTTGCCGTGACAACGACGCAGAGGTGCGTTCATTGCCAACGTACTTCTGCGTCATTGTCAAGGCAACGCCTCTATTCCGGGCCGGAAGCGCGGAGAAGAGGCGCCCCCGGTGAAGATAGCAGCCCGGACCACCTCCTCACCGGACCACCTCCTCACCGGACAGCCCTGCAGGACCGGACCAGCGCCGAGCGGAGGTGAGTACTCAGAACTAAAGGGGGTGAGAGGGGGGCTGGATGATGTTGAAGGCCGCAGTGGTCTTCAACCTGCGGACCTCCGGAGGTTTCAAAACTACAACTCCCAGCAAGCCCGGACAGCCGATGGCTGCCCGGGCTTGCTGGGAGTTGTAGTTTTGAAACCTCTGGAGGTCCGCAGGTTGAAGACCACTGAGGGCGAATGATGAGAAGAGGATGATGAAGGGGGGGTGTGGGGATGATGAAGGGGGGTGGGGATGATGAAGGGGGGGGGGGGGTGTGGGATGATTACAAGGGGATGATGAAGGGGGGATGTGTGGGATGATAAGGGGATGATGAAGGGGGGATGTGTGGGATGATAAGGGGATGATGAAGGGGGGATGTGCGGGATGATGACAAGGGGATGATGAAGGGGGGATGTGTGGGATGATAAGGGGATGATGAAGGGGGGATGTGTGGGATGATGACAAGGGGATGATGATGAGGATGTTAATGACGGGTCTGGATGATGACAGGGGGGATGAGGTATTTCCCACCCTAGGCTTATACTCGAGTCAATAACTTTTCCTGGGATTTTGGGTTGAAATTAGGGGTCTCGGCTTATACTCGGGTCGGCTTATACTCGAGTATATACGGTAACTCTTTTTCTCTCTCTCTCACTGTCTGCTGGGGGTGAATGGGTATTTCTGGTTTTAAATATGGAACAAGTTTGTAGATATATGTTACATGAAATATGATGGTATATTATTATAAACATGTTCAGTGTAATATTGCTTTTAAATAATTTGTATATGAAAAATGTTATATTTCTACTATATGGGTAGGGTTGCGCTACTGACTGTCCCTAAAACGTGCCACCTGACTGTCCCTAGAGCGTGCTACCTGCTGTGCCCTCTTCGTAGCAGCAATCCACCACTACGAACAGACACACAGGGATCTGTGAGTCGTGCGCGCATGCGCAGTGTAAACAAAGACATTGCAGCAACTCTTGGTATAGCTCACAGAGCAGGGAGAGCAACCGCGATATCACAGATCTCTGTGTGTCTGCTAGTAGAGGCAGATTGCGACAACGAGCAGACATAGCAGGACACAGCAGGAGGTACAATCTAGGGATGGTCAGCAGTGTATCCGCAGCTTCAAATATGCTATTATATCCTTAAAGGGGTACTCCGGTGAAAACCTTTTTCTTTTAAATCAACTGTGCCAGAAAGTTAAACATATTTGTAAATTACTTCTATTAAAAAATCTTAATCCTTCCAGTACTTATTAGCTGCTTAATGCTACAGAGGAAATTCCTTTCTTTTTGGAACACTGATGACATCACGAACACAGTGCTCTCTGCTGACATCTCTGTCCATTTTAGCAACCATGCATAGCAGATGTATGCTAAGGGCAGCATGGTGGCTCAGTGGTTAGCACTGCTGCCTTGCAGTGCTGGGGACTTGGGTTCAAATCCCACTAAGGACAACAATAAATAAAGCGTTATTATTATTATAATAACGTCAGCAGAGAGAACTGTGCTCGTGATGATGAGAGCATTCCAAAAAGAAAAGAATTTCCTCTGTAGTATTCAGCAGCTAATAAGTACAGGAAGGATTAAGATTTTTTAATAGAAGTAATTTACAAATATGTTTAACTTTCTGCCACCAGTTGATTTAAAAGAAAAAAGGTTTTCACCGGAGTACCCCTTTAACAACTTTTATTTTCTTGCTTACCAACAACTGCTTTTGCTTTCCCTTCATGGAATGACCAAGATAAAGCTAAGGCTTCGTTGTAACAGTCCTGCTTCAGCAGATGATCGACTCTCTGAAATAAAAAGTAAAACTTTTAAACTTTTAATACATAAACTAGTATGACCACAGTATCTTATTTTCATAAACAGAATAACCTATAGGGATATTTATCAAAAGCAGTTTAGTGGAGCAGTTGCCAGGAGCGATCCATCAAACTAGTGTTAAATCATGTTACTTAGTGAGTTATCAGCTGCAAATGAAGATCCCGGGAGTCTGTTAGTTTATGCTGATGCCACAATATTTTTGTGTAATGTGAAAAAAGGAAAACTCCAAGTCAATGCATTCTAAGCAATAACGCTTTATTTAAGTGGAAATGCTGTCAGTCATTTCAGATGTACATTATGCATGTTAAAAAAAAAAAAACTTTAATCGCTTTTTTTGGCAGATCCACTCTTTCAACACTATAGGTCATATAACTGTACAAAATAAAAGCACAGTGGGATAATATAATTTCAACCTAAAACAGGAAATGCAGCCATGGTTTGTGCAGCTTACCTCTCGCCAGTTCCTCAGCATCATAGCGTGCACCGACTGTGGGAGGTAGAGAAATACAGTGAGACTGGGACTAGAAACAAGGAAGTCACAGATTTGATGAGAGAAAGAACGATACAGACAAGGGAAAAAGAAAGAGGCAGGAAATGGTTTTTGTCAAAGCAACTGCGAGAGAAGCATAAAAAAAGCAAACAGCATTCAACTCACATAAGCGCAGAACAAACATAAGGAGGTACAGAATGGAAACACTTTCCACTCATTTTAGAAGGACATGTTATATGTATATACCTTTGTTCCCAAGTAGAATATCTGTCCACCATAATTGCTGATCGACTGGTAGCAAGCTTTCTCTCCTACTAATGCCTGCAAGGAAAACAACATCCTCAAAATAAAAACAGCTTCTTATTCTCATGGGAAGACCTGCATTTACACTGTAATATTCATTCCCTGCAGACAACTATCGTTTTTCTAAATGTATGAGATTATAGTCCATGGACTATATCTAATATAGCTTAAAAAGGGACTAACTGCTATACCATCAGCAGCCCATGGACATGTGAGACACTTTTTCTGGAAAGCATCAGTTCAGACATTCTCGATTTAGTTATGTCTGAAAAGAGGATCTTAAAGGAGATATCTCATAGAAAAAGATTTAAGCCACTATGCCCGGGAACCCAGAATAATAAAAAGAGGCCCAGAATATAAAATAATAAAGGGGCGTCCCGAATATAAAATAATAAAGGGGACTCAGCTGCCGCCCCTCGGGGTGCAGGGCATCACACTGCTGCTCAGCCATCCAAGGTGGGACATCACTGCGGTTGGCGATAAGCTGAGCCTCAGTATCACTTGTTGACCACGTCCAACATGGAAGAAGACACCAGCGGAGAACTGAAGTGCACTAACAGCGACACCGAGGGAGCACCAGCAGGGGAGTCACCTTTGTTATTTTATAGCCATCATCATGGCTGACAAAATCCGACTAGGCAGTTACTTCCGATTATATAGCAATCTAATTGTAGAATGAAGGAAAATATATGAAAAAAATACACTATGGCGCTGTGAAGGGGGGAAGCTGGGGGATGCCCCGAAGCAGCTATATTACTTGCCTAAAAACCAAATGGTCCCCTGCTAAACCATTCAATGAAACAAAGTTAAAGAGAATAGAGTGGTATGGCAAAAAGCGCTATAGGGGACTTGAATTGAAACAATAGTAGCTCACTCCAGATAATGATGATGATGTATATAAGTGGAAATGCAATGAGTGATGAGTCAATATTCTCAGGGATCTTAGAGAAGGTATATATTGTGCTATTACTTATTGTGCAGTTAGATTAATAGCGGTTATACAGATAGTAACCACATAATCTATGTGATCGGCGTGCTGGCAGATAATGATGATGACTGAAACAATGAGGATTCTGATGCTTAGTACAGAATACACGCTGCGTGGACACTATGTTGCAAAAAGCTCTTGAATACCTGTGTGTATGTAGCTCTCCTCGGCAACTTTGTAGTGACTGTCCGCGATCCGGCAGGAGTTAGTGGAAGTCCGTGCAAGCGGCGGGGAGAACAGCTCCGGCCGGATCCCTGAGGAAGGAGAACGTCTATTCTCCGAAACGCCGTTGGATGTTTTTGGCCCCACTAACTTACCGTCGTGACGTCACGCACAGTTATCGGGCTTCAGCTACCAATACAGCAGCGTGCGGGTAGAGACGCTACCGCCCAGAGCTGTTCTCCCCGCCGCTTGCACGGACTTCCACTAACTCCCACCGGATCGCGGACAGTCACTACAAAGTTGCCGAGAAGAGCTACATACACACAGGTATTCAAGAGCTTTTTGCAACATAGTGTCCACGCAGCGTGTATTCTGTACTAAGCATCAGAATCCTCATTGTTTCAGTCATCATCATTATCTACCAGCACGCCGGTCACATAGATTATGTGGTTATTATCTGTATAACCGCTATTAATCTAACTGCACAATAAGTAATAACACGATATATACCCTCTCTAAGATCCCTGAGAATATTGACTCATCACTCATTGCATTTCCACTTATATACATCATCATCATTATCTGGAGTGAGCTACTATTGTTTCAATTCAAGTCCCCTAAAGGCGCTTTTTGCCATACCACTCTATTCTCTTTAATTATAGAATGAGTGGACCAAAAGTGCACAGTTAAAGTGGTATTCCAAACAATGCAAGGAGCATGTGCCGGTCCTGCACTCCATTTGGCAGAAGGATTCGGAGCCCTGTACTGGAGATTGTAGGGGGTCCGACAGGTCAGATCCCACCACCATCAGACACTTTTAACCTATCCTGTGGATGGCGGATACATTTTTAAATGCTGGAGTACCCCCTTAACTAAGTTGATTTAGTTTCCTGCCAGCAAACATATTTCAGCCAACCTGATTTCTTTATGTTGAAGGCTACAGTGCATGCTACTTTGCGTCTTTAGAATGGTACACACACATAAGTACTTTTTACATATGTCTCTGTCAATGCACCTTTTCCAAAAAAGAAGTGCAGCAATGTTTATTTTATTTGCCTTTTACAGCAAGCAGTTTTTTTCTTGAGCTAGTTTTGATACATCTCCTGAGTAAGGATCTGGAAAAGATATTTCTTATAATACACAGAAAAGAAAAAGGTTTAAAATGTGTCATCTGTGAGAAAGGTTGAAGAATTAATCAGAGTAAACCAGATACAGTAAATACTGTAATTAGTTCTTACACTAATGTATTTTACCAATACCAAACAGTTGCACTACAGGTTACAAACGTAACTTACCAGAGCCTGGCTCACATTTCCCCCTGTAGCCAAAGACTTGAAGTGGCTGCTGTTGTAAACAAGCTGGAAATCAGAAATCTCCAGTGTCTCCAGTTCCTCTTGACTCTGTCTATCAATCACATGGAGCTTTTCTGCGCTGTCCAGGAGGGCCAGTGTACGGGCATTAATCCACTGTAAAAATAAAGAGCAAAGATACATTGTAACAAAAAGCAGCAGCTGCCACTGGTGACAAGAGGTGGCTGCAGAGTACTTACTGTGAAGTTGATAAGATCATAGTGCAAATGAAGCTGCTTTTGTTTGTTTATATGAATTGCTCCGGATTCATCCCTCTTCACCTGCAGATACAGGATTCCTGTTAATGATACACTATCATACTGTGCATTAACTATTTCCATTAGAACTAATAATAAGACATTCTATGGGAAAGTGTAAGCTGCTATACAGTATGTTTTTCCTAACAATAGGAGAACATTAGTGAGGGATACACATATGTAGAAATCTTATGTAAAGAAATACCACCAATAAAAGAATGCCTTAAAAGGGGTAGTCCAGTGGTGAAAAACGTATCCCCTATCCTAAGGATAGGGGATAAGTTTGAGATCGCGGGGGGTCCGACCGCTGGGGCCCCCTGCGATCTCTCTGTACGGGGGCCAGGCTCTCCGGCCAGATAGCGTGTGTCGACCCCCGCACGAAGCGGCGGCTGACACGCCCCCTCAATACATCTCTATGGCAGAGGCGGAGATTGCCGAAGGCAGCGCTTCGGCTCTGCCATAGAGTTGTATTGAGGGGGCGTGTTGGCCGCCGCTTCGTGCGGAGGTCGACACGCCCCCTTCCCGCGGGCTGTCAGGGTTCCATACAGGAGATCGCAGGGGGCCCCAGCGGTCGGACCCCCCACGATCTCAAACTTATCCCCTATTCTTAGGATAGGGGATATGTTTTTCACCACTGGACTACTCCTTTAAACTTAAACAGTTTTCCAAATCATCCTATGTTGCCTGTACTTCTCTTATACAGAGTCTCCACTTAAAGGGTTACTCCACTGCTCAGCGTTTGGAAGAAATGGTTCCGAACGCTTGAGCCTACTTCGGGAGCTTGTGACATCATAGCCCCGCCCCCATCATGACGTTACGCCCCACCTACTCAATGCAAGTCTATAGACTTGCATTGAGGGGGTAGGGTGTGACGTCATGAGAGGCGGGGCTATGATGTCACGAGCTCCCGGCGCCGGCTCCAGCATTTGGAACAGTTTGTTCCAAACGCTGAGCAGTGGAGTACCCCTTTGACATCCTTCAATCACAATGGTAAACACCACTGGCAAGCTTAGGCTTGTAGTATACAGTGGGGCAAAAAAGTGTTTGAGGTTGTGGACAGGTGTCTTTTATACTGATAACAAGTTCAAACAGGAGCCATTAATACAGGTAATGAGTGAAGGACAGAGGAGACTCTTAAAGAAGAAGTTACAGGTCTGTGAGAGCCAGAAATCTTGCTTGTTTGTAGGTGACCAAATACTTATTTTCCACCATAATTTGCAAATACATTCTTTAAAAATCAGACAATGTGATTTTATGGATTTTTTTTCTCATTATGTCTCTCATAGTTGAGGTATACCTATGATGAAAATTACAGGCCTCTCTCATCTTTTAAAGTGGGAGAACTTGCACAATTGGTGGCTGACTAAATATTTTTTTAGCACACTGTACCAGCACTTTGCTGGTATACTATACAAACCTGTAATAAAAAGGGATGGCAACATATACCACAGTGTACTGACAATGGCCTTATTTACATTAATGGCCTCATTGTCATCAACTCGCAACTACTTTGGCCCGATTCTTACACATAAACATTTATCTAGACCACACTACTGAGTAAATAGACGTATAAATAAATATATATACTAGTTGACTACGTTAGGGCAAGTAAATTGAATGGGGCCGTTGCCTGTACGCTGCGGTATATGTCGACAACCCAGTTATTCAGGTCTTCAATGTATATTGGCAACATAATGGTATGAAAATTTTTTTAATTTAGGCTTGGATTGAATCAAATATTAGAATTAAAGACACGTTTAGGCTGTTTTTCTTTAAATTATCACAGCATACTAAGCATAATACAGTCATACTTAACACAATATTGAGGCAGACCAAACTTTGAAATCCCTTTCAGGGTAGGGTCACTCTTGCCATATTTTGCTGTTGTGCATTTTTCTACTCAAGTCAACAGTAAACAAAATACACAGCTGATTTTTCTATGCATTAACTCAATTGGTAGGAAAAATGCAGCAGCAAATACGGCACATGTGACCCCAACCCCAACAACAAAAGTTATCCTATAATGTAAATATTTTCTTTGACTAAAGTTAACTATTACGGATAAAAGTATACTATATGTGGTGCCTTCTCTATGAGGCTTTTTGCCATACCACATATACTGCTTATACCTTAGGGTGTGCTGATACATTCAATGTTTTTTTTTTCATTTTAAGCATTTACAGTCATGGCCGTAAATGTTGGCACCCCTGAATTTTTTTTAAGAAAATGAAGTATTTCTCACAGAAAAGGATTGCAGTAACACATGTTTTGCTATACACATGTTTATTCCCTTTGTGTGTATTGGAACTAAACCAAAAAATGGAGGAAAAATAACAAATTGGACATAGTGTCACACCAAACTCCAAAAATGGGCTGGGCAAAATTATTGGCACCTTAACTTAATATTTGGTTGCACAGCCTTTGGGAAAAAATTACTGAAATCAGTCGCTTCCTATAACCATCAATAAGCTTCTTACACCTCTCAGCCGGAATGTTGGACCACTCTTCCTTTGCAAACTGCTCCAGGTCTCTTTGTATTGGAAGGGCGCCTTTTCCCAATAACAATCTCTCCACAGCTGATCAATGGGATTTAGATCTGGACTCATTGCTGGCCACTTCAGAACTGTCCAGTGCTTTGTTGCCATCCATTTCTGGGAGCTTTTTGACGTATGTTTGGGGTCATTTTCCTGCTGGAAGACCCAAGATCTCAGACGTAAACCCAGCTTTTTGACACTGGGCTGTACAGTGTGACCCAAAATCCGCTGGTAATCCTCAGCGTTAAATTGCCTTGCACACATTCAAGGCACCCAGTGCATGAGGCAGAAAAACAACCCCAAAACATCATTGAACCTCCACCATATTTCACTATAGGTACCGTGTTCTTTTCTTTGTAGGCCTCATTACATTTTCAGTAAACAGAATGATGTGCTTTACCAAAAAGCTCTATCTTGGTCTCATCTGTCCACAGACATTTTCACAGAAGGATTTTTGATTTTTCCCCAGTATAAATGCACAACTGCATTTGGGGTTGAGCACCACCAACCATTTGAGACCACGTCTTTGTTGTTGTTTAAACTTTATACTTGGAGGTGTGTAAACGCCATATGTAATGTGCCTTGAACATCTTTCAGGCAGCATTAAGGTGCACCTGTGAGGCCGGCAACTATATCAGCCAACTTAGGTGGGGCTTGTAGTCTGCCTCCCTCCTCCCATTGTATGTGTGCTCAGCCTCACTGGAGGGTACCTGGGAGGAGGCTGTGAGTTGGCCTAATGCTGCATTAATTGCCCACTGGCCCCTGGTTTTGCTTATCACACAGAGGTAGGTTAGTGTTAGGTCCCGTGCCACTTGAGAAACCTTGGCTTTGGTGTGCGGGCTCAGGTATGTCCTTCATACAAGGATATACTGGCTAATGTCTCAATTTTAATATCAGTGTTGAGGGTTAGCCAATGTCATTGTTTACATCTACCACAGTAGAACACCTAAATTCCTGTATTATTCTAATTGTTACACATCCACACCGTCTATCTGGTGTAGGATTCTATTGTGGCACTTGTAGTCTGCTGCAGGCATCCTCCATTGTATGCATTTTTATGCTGGGGATTGCCCCTAGCAACAGACCACAAGGGCAGGATCTGCTCCCCCAGTATAAATGCACAACTGCACTTGGGGTTGAGCACCTCCAGCCATTTGAGACAACGCTTTGTTGCCATCCATTTCTGGGTTCTTTTAGACATATGTTTGGGGTCATTGTCCTGCTGGAAGATCCAAGATCTCGGACGCAAACCCAGCTTTCTGACACTGGGCTGTACAGTGCGACCCAAAATCCGTCGGTAATGCACACATTCAAGGCACCCAGTGCCAGAGGCAGCAGAACAACCCCAAAACATCATTGAACCTCCACCATATATTACTGTAGGTACTGTGTTCTATTCTTTGTAGGCCTCATTCCGTTTACCAAAATGCTCTATCTTGGTCTTATCTGTCTACAAGACGTTTTCCCAGAAGGATTTTGGCTTACTCAAGTTCATTTTGGCAAAATGTAGTCTTGCTTTTTTATGTCTCTGTGTCAGCAGTGGGGCCCTCCTAGGTCTCCTGCCATAGCATTTCATTTAATTTAAATGTCGATGGATAGTATGTGCTGACACTGATGCTCCCTGAGCCTGCACGATAGCTTGAATATATTTGGAACTTGTTTGGGGCTGCTTATCCACCATCCAAACTATCCTGCATTGACACTTTTCATCAATTTTTCTCTTCCATCCACACCCAGGGAGATTAGCTACAGTGCCATGGGTTGCAAACTTCTTGATAATGTTGCACACTGTGGACAAAGGCAAATCTAGATCTCTGGAGATGGACTTGTAACCTTGAGATTGTTGCTATTTTTCCACAATTTTGGTTCTCAAATCCTGAAACAGTTCTTTTCTCCTCTTTCTGTTGTCCATGCTTAGTGTGGCACACACAGACACACAATGCAAAGACTAAGTGAACTTCTCTCCTTTTTATCTGATTTCAGGTGTGATTTTTATATTGCCCGCACCTGTAACTTCCCCCAGTTGAGTTTAAAGGAACATCACTTGATTGAAACAATCTTATTTTTCCACAATTTTTAAGGGTACCAATAATTTTGTCCAGACCATTTTTGGAGTTTGGTGTGACATTATGTCCAATTTGCTTTTTTTCCTCCTTTTTTGGTTTAGTTCCAATATACACAAAGGGAATAAACATGTGTATAGCAAAACATGTGTTACTGCAATCCTTTTCTTTGAGAAATACTTCATTTTCTAGAAAAATTTCAGGGGTGCCAACATTTACGGCTATGACTGTATGTCATATATTTCCAGAATATAGCATCAATGCTGATATCTTATGAAACAGGTTCAGTGATGCTTATTAACCATAATGAAGGGTTGCCACAAGCTATATTAACCTCCCTAGCGGTATGATTCCGTCTGGAAATTTGTACCAAAAGCGGTACAATTTTTTGCATTGAAATTCCACATCTCCCCCCGTCACATTCCCCCTCCCTTGTCACATTTCCCCCCCCATATCACATTCCCCCCCCCTGTCACATTCCCCCCCTTTGTTGCATTCTCCCCCCCCTGTCACATTCATCCCCCCTGTCACATTCTCCCCCCTTGTTACACTCTCCCCCCCGTCACATTCATCCCCCCCTGTCACATTCCCCTCTTGTTACATTCTCCCCCCCCCTTGTTACCTTCTCCCCCCTCCATGTTACATTCCACTCCCCCCCTGTCACATCCCCCCTTTGTCACATTCCTCCCCCCTGTCACATCCCCCCCCCTTGTCACATTCTCCCCTCTGTCACATTCCCCCCTATGTCACATTCCCCCCTATGTCACATTCCCCCCCCCCCTTGTTACATTCCCCCCTATGTCACATTCCCCCCCCCCCCCTTGTTACATTCTCCCCTGTGTCACATTCCCCCCTTGTCACCTTGTCACCTTCTTGTCCTGCAGCAAATACATTAGGTTTGCCGGGCAGATTTCAAACCTAGTGTATTTGCTGCAGAACAAGTCCTTTCCCCTTCAGCCAATCACAGGCTTTACACCACTGCGGCCTGTGATTGGCTGAAAAGGGAAAGGTCCTGTAAGATGAATAGAGCAGTGAACAGAGCGCACGGAGGGGAACGACATCTTCAGGGACCGGGACTAGGTGAGCAAAAGGTTTTTTTATTTTCTTCCTTTTTACTTTTACACTTAGTTCAGGGTTTTCTACCAGGGGGCCTCCAGCTGTTGTGAAACTACTGCTCCCAGCATGCCCGGACAGCCTTTGGCTGTCCGGGCATGCTGAGAGTTGTAGTTTTGCAACATCTGGAGGCCCCCTGGTTGAGAAACACTGACTTTTAGTATATGTCTTTACCTGCTCTGGCCGGCCCCCGCAACGGGAGCCGACCCGAGCAGATAATCACATATTTTCCCGGGGGCTGCATCACTACATCGCAAAAAGCAAAAATCGCGATTTGATTGCTTTTGCGATATACTGTGCAGCCCGCACAGCAACTCTGCAATTCTACCCCGAGCGTGACTCGGGGTTACCGCTTCTAGCAGCGAAAATGAACCCCGAGTCACGCTCGGGAATACCGCTAGGCTGGTTAAAGATCAGTGAAGAGGTAGCTTAGATTACAGAGCTTCAAAAAGTAGCAAGCAAGCAGTTTAATGGAGCAGCTACAGAGATCTGGAGTGGATTCAGTGATCATAGACCATGTTCTGCAGATAGGCGAGGATTCTATAGATATGTCATGAATGCTTAAATGGGCACTCTTATTAAAACAAATTTTTGCTATTGAACTCCTTATGGTAAATAAAAATATTTCTAATATACTTTGTTTAAAAAAAAAAAAAAAAAGTACTTTGTTAAAAAAAAAATTTTATTTGTGCTTAAAAAAGCTCAAGAGCACATTTTCCCCCATCTCATACACAGACTTTGGACCGAAGCCCAAACACAGGAAGTGCAGCCTGGAGTGCTGAGGGGGGGTGTCCAGCCAACAGCATATGGCAGTTAAGTGTGAGAGGATCTATGATTGGATGAGGCTGGACACATCCCCCTCAGTACTCCAGGCTGCACTTTCTGTCCAAAGTCTGTGTATAAGATGGAGGAAAATGTGCTCTTGAGCTTTTTTAAGCACAAATAAAACATAGAAAACTTCATTTTTTTTTTTTTAACAAAGTATATTAGAAATATTTTTTATTTACCATAAGGAGTGCAATAGCAAAAATTAGTTTAATGAGAGTGACCCTTTAAGTTGGGAAGCTGCAAAGGGCCCTGTTCTTTCTGGCAGTCTCCCAGTCTTTGACTGGGAGCACATACTAAGTGAGCTTTCACACCAGTTCACACTGATGCTGCGCTGTGCGGCATCTATTGCTGCTGCGGTGCAGTGTCTGTGGGGAGGCACGGCCCAGGGACTGGTTCGGGCGGCATTGAGGCTGCTCCGCAAGTGAGTTGTTCCCCCTGTGGCCGCTGGTGTTGCGGTGGAGGTGGTTGCTGCTCAGTGTGGCGCCATTTTATGCTAGGGATGTTAGGGACCCGCTACTTACAGGTGGCCATGACGTGGCATACGGGCTTGCACTTCATGATCATAAAGTACACTAACGACCTGTTACTTTAATAAAGTTTGCTGAGAAGCCTTAGATCAAGGTGCATGCTATAGATGTGCCACTGTGTCTGTTTTTTTTCTCTACTTGAATTCACATTATTGATAGGACATTTGCTTGTCACAGGAAGTTTTATTATCTCTCCGTGCATCTCTATTAATTAAACCTTATCCCATTTTTACAATTACTCTGAAAAAAATAAACTAAAAATCTTGTGGTCCCGCAGTACGTTCTTACCAAAAGGAAATGAACTACATCTCCTCTGCAGAAGGCCAGCATGGGGTTTAGGGCCCCCTGCAGGATCACAAAGTGCCAGGCTAGAAGTGGTACACTGGAGGGATCCATCTGTGAGATGAAAAAGAAACAGTAATTAAGCAACACATAATAAACTTATTACCAGACTGCCAAATTGATTTCTGGTCCTTACAAAGCATTCATAGGACATCAAAGATAAACTAGTTAACTCCAGAAGCAAAATAAACCTGTCTACAACTTTCCATAGAAGCTAATGAGTGAATAATTAAAATGTGCTAATACACAGGCACAGCTGGCAACTCTTTTTCTTTAAAGAAACCATTACAGTGATCCCATGTTTTACAAGTATTTTACTTAGTATTATTACAGCTCTTAAGGAGCTTGTCTATCTTTTTTTTTTGTTTTAGAAAGTGCACAATTTGTTAGTAAAATTCTCCTGTACCACTTTTTGCGCTTGAAATCATATTATGTAGCCACATTTTCCATTAGCAGTACACTGTGGCTATTTACATTGTATAGTGTTTTGTAATTTTATTTCTACGTTAACCCTTAAACATATACATTAATAGTGTATTAGAAATTCTCCTCTGGAACCCATTGATTAGTAGTTTGGCATTGGAAGGTTTGGGAGGAAAAGCATTAAATAAATTGCCAAGAAAGTTTCATGCTACTGTATGGTGGATTGATTTACTGTTCAGATGGTATTTAAAGGGATTGTCTCATCACAAAGATTGCCTTAAACGGAACCTGTCATTAAGATTTAGCATATAAAAACAGCCGGAAACATAGTACTAAATCCTACCATGTCTTGCAGGGTTCAGCCTGATTAAATGGGCATTGCCAGATATAAAAACGTATTATATGTTGTACATCTTGGCAAAACAATAGTTTTTTTTTAATATACTTCTTTAAATGATTTTTAAAAGAAAACTGCCTTTGAAAATTCCACCACTAGAGGTCCCATACCTCCTGGGACACTGAAGTGTCCCACAGCAGCATGAGGGTGTCCAAGGGTCGTGGACATGAGATGGCTGATTGACAAGGCTGCAGGAGGAACACAGCCTGCAGCAACACTGCTGTAACACAGAGTTTTACCAAATATGTGCCTCCAGCTGTTTCAAAACTACAACTCCAAGCATGCCTGGACAGTCAAAGGAGGTTTAGGCATGCTGGGAGTCTTAGTTTTGCAAAAGCTGTAGGCACACAGCTGAAGGCAACAATGCTGCAAAAAAGAGTTATCCACACAGTGTACCTACAACTATTCCAAATATACAAGTCCCAACATTACAGGACTGCCTAAGGATAACACACATGAATGACATTGGAAACCACTGTACTTTGAGCACTAAACCTTTGCACTAATTTAGGAAGATCTAAGTTATACACTCACCATATTGTCTTTGGTGGAGTACAGGCAATCTCCAATAATCATTGTGTGTGTGTGTGTGTGTGTACAGCATAAAACCAGAGAGGAAAGGGTTACAGAGCAGGGCTGTTAGTCTCCCGAGAGCAGTGAGTCAGCAAAGTGAGGGAGGGGGAGGAGTCATTACAGGCATTACACGCCCCCTCCCTTTGACAAGACGGAAAAGACATTGAGAAGCTGTAAAATTCTATTTTTTGTGAAATATGGGTTATGGATACGTAAAAATGACATGTACATGATCAGGATGAGGTACTGAGTAACACAACAGTTGTTTTTTTTTTTTTTTTGTGGGATCTGACAGGTACGCTTTACTTGTTTTTGATAAGAATAAGTTTTATGTCAGGGAACACTAAATGATAATTGCCAGCAACTACAAACCAAACAAGAGTAAGAAAAAACACCATAAAAAGCACACCTTTAAAGGTGAATGTAAAAAAAAGCACCACCTTCATGGTATTGTAGTCTCAAAGATTGATGCTCAGCCACAAAGTTTTATCACAATGTATATGTTAGTTGGAGCACTAAATATGCTGTGTAATATTAAGCGAAACTTGTCATTGATTTCATGCTGCTTGAACCACAAGTCCCAAGGGTAATTCCTGATGTTCACACACCAGAATTTCTGCACGGAATTCTGCGTGAAAGTTCTTCAGTAAATTTGGCAGAACTGAATTGCCCATTCACTTCAATGGAATTCCTGCAGCGGGAATTCTGCAGCAGAAATTCTGCTGTGTGAATGGGACTGCAGAATTCCATTGAAGTGTATAGGATATTAACTTACGCAGAACTTTCATGTGGAATTCCCTGCAGATTCCATGCAGAAATTTTGGTGTGTGAACACAGCCTGTTTGGTTATAGGGACAGATCTATCAATCAAGGCTAGTGGAGAGGAGAGAATCTGCTGGCCACAATTTTAATAACTTGTGGTTCAGGGAGCATAAGGCTATGTTCACACAGTGACAATTCTGTGCTTCTGCTCAATTTCCTTTCTGCCAAACTGGCATTGGATTTTCTGCAATTTTACAGATTCTGTGCAGAATGTGGGTGGAATATGTACAGAATTTACAGATTCTAGACGAAATTCAGAGTCCCATTGACTTCAAGGAGTTCTGCAAAAACTTATTGACAGGTTCAATATTTTTTGCCGAATCAAATTCTGCCATGGGAATAGGACAGCAGAAATGTTTACCACAATGATAATTTCATGTAGCAGAATTTCCAAGCTGAATTTTTTCTCCGGATTGCAAATGAAAACTCTACTGTGTGAAAATAACCTGAAAGTGATTACAGGTTTCCTTAAACATAAGAAACAAAACTTCCTACAATTCCTTTGACATTTCATACAGGAAATATTTATGTCTGCTCATTCTGAACAATGTGTTGTAGTCTTATTGAAAGTTGCAAGTTGCACAGCCAAACTGCCTAAAATGACTCTGTTTTTGTCTTCCTCTGCACAAACTGGGGTTTTGCAAGTATAATAATGTTAAACATGATTATGTCCGCCTACTACTATGTAACTATGTAATTTTGAGCTACATTGTTATTACCAGTGTTGAAATCTATTCAAACTACTAAAAAGCAAAATGTATAAATAAAGGGTTTTTTAAACAGAGGAAACACAGAGGAAAATGTGCAATACCCAGAGAACAGAAAATATGTGTACCGTATATACTCGAGTATAAGCCGACCCGAATATAAGCCGAGGCCCCTAATTTTACCTCAAAAACCCAGGAAAAGTTATTGACTTGACTATAAGCCTAGGGTGGGAAATACATCATCCCCCCATGTAATCATCGAGACCCCCGCCATCTCCGCCTGTCAATCCCTTCATCAGTGGTCTTCAACCTGCGGACCTCCAGATGTTGCAAAACTACAACTCCCAGCAAGCCCGGACAGCCATCCGCTGTCCAGGCATGCTGGGTGTTGTAGTTTTGAAACCTCTGGAGGTCTGCAGGTTGAAGACCACTGCGGGCTTCGACATCATCCAGCCCCCCCCCCCCCCCTTTGTTTTGTACTCACCTCCCCTAGGCTGGAAGTTAGAGTGAGCTGGTCCGGGCCATTTATGCAGCAGGGACCGTCGGGTGGGAATGGTTAGTCGTTGCGGGCTGTCCATTTTAACCGGGGGGGTCTCTTCTCCGCGCTTCGGGCCCGGACTAGTGACAGTGCCTTGACAATGCCGCACAGGGACGTTGCACATGAACATCCCTGTGCGTCGTCAAGGCAACGTCACTACTCCGGGGACGGGACCGAAGCGCGGAGAAGAGGCCCCCCCGGTGAAAATGGACAGCCCGCAACGACTAACCATCCCCACCCGACGGTCCCTGCAGCATAGATGGCCCAGACCAGCTCACCCTAACCTTCCACCGAGGAGAGGCGAGTGCAAAATAAAATGGGGGGGGGGGGGGGGGGGCTGGATGATGACGAAGGTCGCAGTGGTCTTCAACCTACGGACCTCCAGAGGTTTCAAAACTACAACACCCAGCATGCCCGGACAGCCGGGCTTGCTGGGAGTTGTAGTTTTGCTACAGCTGGAGGTCCGCAGGTTGAAGACCACTGATGAAGGGATTAATAGGCGGAGAGTTCACTCAAGTATAAGCCGAGGGGGGCGTTTTCAACACGAAAAATCGTGCTGAAAAACTTGGCTTATACTCGAGTATATATGGTATACATTTTAACCCCTTAAGGACTTAGCCCATTTGGGCCTTAAGGATTCAGACAAATTTATTTTTACGTTTTGGTTTTTTCCTCCTCGCCTTCAAAAAAGCATAACTATTTTATATTTTCATCCACAGACTAGTATGAGGGCTAGTTTTTTGCACCACCAGTTGTCCGTTGTAATGCCATCACTCCCTTTACCATAAAATGTATGGTGCAACCCAAAAAATACTATGTGTGGGGAAATTAAAAAGAAAGCTGCAATTTTGCAAATTATGGAAGGTTTCGTTTTCACGCCACACAATTTACGGTAAAAATGACATGTGTTCTTTACTCTTTGGGTCAATACGATTAAAATGATACCCATGATAACATACTTTTCTATTGCTTAAAAAAAATCGTAAACTATTTAACCAAATTAGTACGTTTAAAATCCCCCTTTTTGAAGACCTATAACTTTTTCATTTTTCCATATAAGCGGCAGTTTTTTTGTGTGTGTGTGTGTGTGTGGGGGAAAAAAATTAGATGGGAGATGTGGCTGGTATCTAAATATAATGTGCTTTATTCAAATATATTGACAATATAGTCGGTAATAAAATCCAGTCTCTGAGCAGGGCCCTTGCTACAGAGATAATGATTTATATATAGGTTAAAAGCAGTATAGCATAATGCAACCAAAAAAAAGGGTTTTAAAATGATGGTACCAGTCTTTGACAAGGAAAAAGTTAGAATCACTTGTAGCACTGTAAATACAATTGTGGCTTGTAGCAGTCTAATGTGTAAGGAATGAATACGATCAAATACAGCGTTGTGCAGATTGGCACGGGTGCTGGTGCTCACAGTGCACCCGGCCTTATAGAAATACCTGCAGTCTTCTTAGGTGTTTGTTCCGTCTTTGTTGTGGATATCCTGGCACGTAGGTCTGTGGTGACAGGTGGCTCGGAGCTGCGTACGGCCCTGGATGGATGAGTTGACAGCAGCGGCGATATGGGATCGCGGGATATGCAGATCATTCTCCCTGTGGCCGCTTCCTTGTGCTGTGGCAGTGAATAGTGGTCTGCTGAGCAGGGGACTCCCGCATTTGAGAATGGAGAATCAATCCTTGTCAAGAGTTAGAAACGGCAAAGTGGATTGCTGGGTGATAGCTAACAGACGCGTTTCGGGGAGAACGGGCAGGAATGATTCAGCAGCAATTTTCCAATTTCCAACAACATTTTCAAAATCTGAAATTTCAGGGGCCAGTTCCGCTTTGAAGTGGATTTGAGGGGCCTTCATATTAGAAATACCCCATAAATGACCCCATTATAAAAACTGCACCCTCAAAGTATACAAAATGACATTCAGAAAGTTTGTTAACCCTTTAGGGCCACCTGCCAGGATATCCGCAACAAAGACGGAACAAACACCTAAGAAGACATCAGGTATTTCTACCAGGCCGGGTGCGCTGTGAGCACCAGCATCCCTGCCAATCTGCACAACGCTGTATTTCATCGTATTCATTCCTTACACATTAGACTGCTACAAACCACAATTGTATTTACAACGCTGCTACTATTGTTTACTCTATTTTTATTATACATCATTTTACAAGTAATTCTAACTTTTTCCTTGTCAAAGACTGGTACCATCATTTGAAAACCCTTTTTTTTGCTTGCATTATGCTCTACTGCTTTTAACATATATATATATATATATATATATATATATATCATTATCTCTGTAGCAAGGGCCCTGCTCAGAGACTGGATTTTATTACTGACTATATTGTCAATACATTTGAATAAAGCACATTATATTTAGATACCAGCCACATCTCCCATCTCATTTTTTTCCCACACACACACTAGCAAAAAATACTAACTGTGCCTAGAGGTCTGAATTTCATTACTAGTCTCTTTTGGCACTACGGGTAAAGTGCATCTCAGCACCTTGGCCCAGTTAAACCATACATTTATAGTGTGCAGCTCCCCATCCACTTTTTAATTCAGTTTTCTGTTCTATTAAAGGTATTACTGTAAAGGAAAGAACAACTGTATTATTAACTTGTATAGAAAATTATAACAGATAAAATGGATGAAGTAGCAAAGGTTATACACTCCTGATGGCTGGTTTGTACTGTTTGCATCTGGGCTCTAACTAACATCATAACAGGAATCTGCTAAAGGAAGGAAAGCAGAAGGAAGGAAGTGAAGAACAGCCAAGAACATCTGTATTGTCTGTCCAAACAGCATTTATGTGTATATAAAGTGAAAGACTAAACTCTTTTAAATAAATACTAGAGAGAAAAGATATGCAAAGACAAGGTTTAAGAAATGTTGGACACTACACAGGAAAAGGTGCCTTCTACTGCAATGTTTTATGTGCACTATGCTACTACCGCTGCTGCAAGAATAGTAATCTAATTGTATGGCAGAGTTTTCCAGCAAGTGTGTCTCCAGCTGTTGCATAGCTACAACTCAGGGATGGTGAGGATATGAACTTAAGAACTAGTCTCCGCCACGCCCGTAAGTAGTTCCCTGGGCGGAGAGCTCCTCTCACCTAGTTTCCCTTCTTTGGCCGGCAGTGATGCCCCCTTTGCTTGATTAAAGGGCCACGTCATTACTCTGCTCACTGAACAGAAAGAGCAGAACAATGACGTGGCCCGTCAATCAAGCGAAGGGGGCGTCGCTGCCGGTGGAAGAAGAGGACTAGTTGAGAGGAGCTCCCCGCCCAGGGGACTACTTATGGGTGAGGCGGTGACTAGTTTATAACTTCATATCCTTACATTCCCTGGGGGCAGTAGTTTCCCCCACGGATGGTGAGGATAAAGATTTTACCCTATATAATGCTTTGCCAAGCGTTATATCGGGTAAAATCTGCTGATTGGGTCCCTTTAAATAAATTAATAAAGTGCAAAAAAAATAAATAAAATGAATGCCCCTTTCCCATAAAACCCTATATTATGACATAAAAAAAGCCCAAACAATAACAGGTATTGACACGTCCATAATGACATACAATAAAACGATAATGGTATTTATCTCGCATGGTGAACGCAGTGAAAAAAAAACACAAGTTTTGGTCCAAAACGTGGAATAAAAAGATTATAAGGTAGCATGAATCGCAAAAATGGCACTAGTAAAAAGTACAGCTTGTCCCGCAAAAAGAAAAACCCACACAATGGCGTTGGATAAAAAATAAAAAAGTTATGGCTGTGAAAACATGACAACACAAAAAATGGGAAAAAAGGATTTTGTTGAGAAAAGGAAAAATAACATATAAAGGCTATATAAATTGGGTATCGTCATAATCTAAAGTAAAAGCATGTCAGAGGTATTACCACTTAACCTCTTCCTGCGGAATTAGGTACATGTAGGTAGTGATGAAGGCTGACCTGCTGCATCACCACGTACATGTATCTGATGTGTTTAAACTGTCACAGCGTCGCTGGGTGCTGTGACGGTTTACTGAGCTCGGCTGTGCTGTATAGTTAAGCGTCCCTGAAGCCGGCCAAGGACCAATCACAGCGATCACCAGTCGGCGATCACCAGTACTGACAGACCAATAACAGTGATATGGCAGGGGTCTCCTCCTTCCCCCTCTCCTCCATTGCTTCACACAGTGAAGCGTTCGGAGGAGAGGGGCCACATCGGGGGAGACCACCCGCAGCACTCTGATCCTGAGTTACCCATATAGACGCTGCGGTCACTGTGACCGAAGCATCTATTAGGGTTACAGAGGGAGGGAGCTCCCTCTGTTTCCGATCGGTGCTCTGCAAAGTGAAAGCAGAGCACCAATGGCCTGACAATGGCCTCCATTGTCATGGCAACAGAAACTGATCAGCCTCTACCTAAGGTAGAGTCTCTGTTCTACTATCTTATGCTTGCCAGTGTAAAACTGACAGGCATAGGCAAAATTCAGTGGAGTATAGATGTGTACTTCACTGAATTATGTGTACGATAGTAAAAATGTGAAAGAAAAAAAAAATTTGCATGACGCGGCAGCTGGCACGCCCCTCCATGTATCTTTATGGGATTCATGGAGGGGCATGCTGGCTGCCGTGTGATGTGGGGACGGAACGACCCCTTTCCTGTACATTGCCGCGGCCCTGTACAGAAGATCGAGGGGGGCCCCAGTGCTCAGACCCCCCATGATCTAAAACTCATTCCCTATCCTTCGGATAGGGGATAAAGTTCAGAGCACTACAGATCTCCTTTAATAAACTTCTTTAATGTCATTCTGACTACTTTAACCCCTTAAAGACAAAGCCCATTATCACCCTAAGAGCATTTTTTGTATTAATAACTCTGGGATGCTTTTACTTATGAATTTAACATAGTGGTAAATGTTTGTCGATATTTGCATCATTCCTTGGTGAATAATTGCAAAATTTCATGAAAAATTAGTAAAGTTTGTATTTTTCTAACTTTAAAGCTCTTTGCTCGTAAGGAAAATAGACATACCAAATAAATTATACATTGATTCACATATACAATGTCTACTTTATATTTGTTTCATAAAGTTGACATGTTTTAACTTTTGGAAGACATCAAAGGGCTTCAAAGTTCAGCAGCAATTTTCCAATTTTTCACAAAATTTTCAAATTCTAAATATTTCAGGGACCAGTTCAGTTTTGAAGTGGATTTGAGGGGCCTTCATATTAGAAATTTCCCATAAAAGACCCCATTATAAAAACTGCACCCCTCAAAGTATTCAAAATGACATTCAGAAAGGTTGTTAACCCTTTAGGTGTTTCACAGGAATAGCAGCAAAGAGTAGGGGAAAATTCAAACTCTCTATTTTTTACACAAACATGTTCTTGTAGACCCAATTTTTACAAGGGGGTTAAAGGAGAAAAAGCCCTCCAAAATGTGTAACCCAATTTCTCTTGAGTAAGGAAATACCTCAAATGTGAACCTAAAGTGTTCTGCGAGCGCAGTAAAGGGCTCAGAAGGGAATGAGCGACAACGGGATTTTGGAAAGTGAATTTTGCTGAAATGGTGTTTGGGGGGCATGTCAAATTTAGGAAGCCCCTATGGTGCCATAACAGAAAAAAAAAAAAACACATGGCATGCTATTTTGGAAATTACACCCCTCTTGGCACGTAACAAGGGGTACAGTGAGCCTTAACACCTCACAGGTGTTTGACGACTTTTCAATAAAGTCAAATGTGTAAATTAAAATGTTTAATTTTTTTTTTACTACAATGCTGTTTTTTCACTAAATTAACCATTTTTACAAGAGGTAATAGGAGAAAATGCCCCCCAAAAGTTGTAACCCCATGGTTGGAAATACCCCAAGTGTGGCTCTGAGGGAGCACTACAATGCTTAGAAGAGAAGGAGTCACATTTGGCTTTTGGAAAGCAAATTTTGCTGAAATGTTTTTTGGGGGGGGGCATGTCGCATTTAGGAAGCCCCTATGGTGCCAGAACAGCAAAAAATGCCTCACATGGCACACTATTTGGGAAACAACACCCCTCAAGGAAGGTAACAATGAGCCATTACACCCCACAGGTGTTTGACAAATTTCCGGTAAAGTTGGACGTAAAAATGAACAATTTGATTTTTTTTCACTAAAACGCTGGTGTCACCCCAAATTTTTCATTTTCACAAGGGGTAATAGGAGAAAAAGCCTCACAAAATTTTAACCCCGTTTCTTCTGAGTATGGAAATACCCCATATGTGGATGTAAAGTGCTCTGCGGGTGCACTACATTGCTCAGAAGAGAAGGAGCGCCATTGGGCTTTTGGAGAGAGAATTTGTTTGGAATTTAAGTCAGGGGCCATGTGCATTTACAAAGCCCCCGTGCTACCAGAACAATGGACACCCCCACATGTGACTCTATTTTGGAAACTAATAAGGGGTGCAGTGAGCATTTACACCCCACTAGCTTTTGACAGATCTTTGGAACAGTGGGCTGTGCAAATGAAAAATTATATTTTTCATTTTTACGGATGTTTATCAAATGATGAGAAAATAATGTAGACATATTGTAGATGTGTATTAATCATTAATTTGGTAAAGAATTACTATTTGTCGTACAAGCAGAAAATGTAAAATCTACAAAAATGCTAATATTTAATTTTTTTCAAAAATGTTTTGAGTTTTTCACAAAAACTGCTGACTATATCAAACAAAATTTACCACTAATGTAAAGTACAATATGTCACAAAAAAACTATCTCAGAATAGCTTTCATAAGTAAAAACGTTCCAAAGTTATTCCCACATAAGTGGTCAGATTTAGAAGATTTGCCTGTGTCATTAAGGTCAAAACAGGCTAAGAAGTAAAAGGTTTAAAGAGACATGTCATATTTGAAAAATTGTGCTTGGTCATTAAGGTAAAAATAGGTGGCGTCCTTAAAAAGGGTACTCCATTGCCCCAGCGTCTGGAACATTTAGTTCCGAACGATGGGAGCGGGCTGCGGGGCTCGCGACATCATAGCCACGCCCCTTGTGACGTCACACCCCCTCATTGCAAGTATATGGGGGCGTGGCATGATGTCACGAGGGGCGTGGCTGTGAGGTCATGACCCCAACAGCCGCACTCAGCGTTCGGAACTAAATGTTCCCGGACGCTGGGGCAGTGGAGTACCCCTTTAATGTCACTCGTCATATTTTTATTATACTTGTTGTTAGGACTGCAGCCATCAACAATATATATGATGAGATACTCCCAGGGCGCTTGCCCTCATGTCACAGTGACGTCTACCTATTACAGTTGGAATGGTGACACTGGCGTTTTTAAAACATTTTTTTGGTTATACCTTTTAATAAACACGTTAATAAAAGTGATGTATTAGGGTGGGAGGTATAATAATACTGGAAGCACCCTGGTTGGGAAACACTGCTGTATGGCATAGACTGGCTTTAGCGCATCTTACAGTTACCCCATGAGCTTTGCTTGATGAGCCAGATGATGTGCTGGGTGCGCGAAACATATGTCATTCACCCTAATGGAAGCACCAGCTATGTGTGTCCCCTATGTCGTTTCACAATAAAGCATAGATTCAGTAACGTGGTGAGTGAAGCCTTTTCTATTATTCTTACCTTCTGCAGGCTTGAATTTGTGTTTCATGTAAATTTCTATTTGATTAAAATTATTCAATATGAAAAATGTATTTTTTATGTTTATTTGTTTAAAGTATAGTCCATGAAGCCAGAATAAACAAATTGTTGCATAGTTTTTGCCAGGGAGTTTACAAACCTTGCTTTTTGCAGCTTCTGTATGTAGGCTATATTTCTATATGCACGCTCTCTGACACCAAGACTCAATAGCATTCTAATTAAAATAAGGTCCGATATAAAGCCCTTTGTAACAACTAAATGTAAGTTTAATATTCTGACTGCAAAACTCCTAAGACGCTTTCCCTTAAAGATTGAAATCTTTAATTCATTGGTGTCTGGGATAAATAAAAAAGGTTACTTACCCGTCCATAGGGAAAGGTCATCCATACTTTTAAGGAAGGTTTCAGACCAATCACCAATATCTGCAGAAAGTGCACACAGAAGCATTAGGCATCAAACAACAGCAAATACAAATATAAATCAGAATAGCCTAAAAAAAAAAATTCAAGCGACCATATAATGCACTATTAACACAGCAGTCAATGCAGGCTATACACAGTATACAGTGAGCCCTCGACCTACGATGGCCCCGACATACGATCATTTCAATATGTGATGGCCTCTCAGAGGCCATCACATGTTAAAAGGCAGCATCAACATACGATGCTTTTGTATGTCGGGGCCATCGCATAAACGGCTATCCGGCAGCGCAGACTGCTTCAGCTGCCACCGGATAGCTTTTTACGGTGCCCCGTGAGCTCCGGTGATGGTCACTTACCTGTCCTCGGGGGTCCAGCGCGTCCTCTTCGGGATCCTCTGCATCGTCGGCGCCCTCCATCGACGTCATCACGTCGCAGCGCACGCTGTCCCGTCATCCAATAGGAGCGGTATGCATAGCGACGTGATGGCGGCAACAGAGAGTGCGGATGCCGGGGAAGCAGAGGCCTTACCGGAGCGTCGGGGACACCTCGGGGACGCAGCAACAGCGATGGACGGCGACATTCCGGGCAGCGGTGACGAGCGGTGACAGTCCGGAGCGGTGGGGACACGTGAGTACAATTTCGTCTAACAGTGGTCTACAACCTGCGGACCTCCAGATGTTGCAAAACTACAACACCCAGCATGCCCGGACAGCCAACGGCTGTCCGGGCATGCTGGGTGTTGTAGTTTTGCAACATCTGGAGGTCCACAGGTTGTAGACCACTGTCCTATACTTTACATGGCACGAACCCCTCAACATGCGATGGTTTCAACAAACGATGGTCCGTTTGGAACGGATTACCATGGTATGTTGAGGGACCACTGTACTTTCAAAAAAAATTTAATTTCCTTATATGCAAGTGTCATTTTCTCAGCAATGAGAGTGTCTTCTGAGCAATGCTTATCCCACCCGCTACAGCAGATTGCCTAGTAGTTACGGTGTTCCTGCATGTAAACACTCCTACTCATGTGTGATTGACAGCCCCCCAATCCAAACGCCACTGCTCTGCTTTCTCTCCTTTCACGCAGGCCCAGAAGCAGCTTCATGCCGTTTCAGTGAGGAAACGGAAAGGTGATGTTGGCTGTGCTCGGGCTGTCAATCACGCATGAGTATGAGTGATTACATCTCAGAACGCTGTGACTACTTTAGGATGCCACACGCCCCATGACTACTTGGCCTCACGTTTTTAAAACTACTTTCTTCACTTTCGCAGACACTCAGATGGACATCAGGATAAAGCTTATTTTCCCTATTTTGCTGCAACCAGTTAAATCTGGTGACTGGTTCCCTATAGGTTCTCAGTTTATGCAAATTTTTCTATTTTTTTCTATTTTTCTTTTGTTAGCTGTGGGAACATCAGAAGTAACTTGAGAAAATATTACTTTATTGAAAGAGAAGATGCTTGGAATAAACATCCAGTAGACACGGTTGGTCGGGATAAACAAATATCTATCCTAAAATAAAAAGGCAGATTAGATGGACCAGTGGTCTTTTTCTGCTGACAATTTTCTATGATTTTTATGTTGATTTTCTTTGTTTCTGTTCTATGTTTACTAAAGCCAATATTATTTAATTTCGTAGCTCTTAATTAGGGAAAATTTTTATTTAGGGATTTTTTTTTTTAACCTCTTAAGGACGCAGGGCATACCTGTACGCCCTGCGTCCGATCCCGGTATTTAAAACGGGGTCACGCCGTGACCCCGCGTCATAACGGGTCGGTCCCGGCGGCTGTCACACCCCCTCCCATAGACTTGCATTGAGGGGCAGGGTGTGACGTCACACGGGGGCGGAGTCGTTACGTCACGATCTTCCGTCCCGGTGGTCGAGATGGGCTCAGCCTGAGGACCTCCAGCGGTTTCGGAAGCCATTACAGGTGGGTGCAAGTGGTAGATCCAGGGGGGATAAGATGTCTAGGGGCGGAGTACCCCTTTAAACCTCTACAGCAATGCTGGCAGCACTCATATGTCTATTTCCCAAAGACAATCTCTGGATATGACACTGAGTACATGTACTAAACTTCTTTGGTCGAACAACGGCAAGGCTTGTTCTGAGTGGAACCTGTCCAAATAAACTGCTGTATAGTCTTGCCCACTATGCTGCAGCTCAGTTACAGGGTCTTGGCAACCTTTTTATAGCCTGAGCCAGGCATAAGCAACCTTCGGCACTGCAGATGTTTTGGACTACATCTCCCATGATGCTCTTACAGCCAAAATGCTGACAAAGCATCATGGGAGATGTAGTCCAGAACATCTGCAGTGCCGAAGGTTGCTTATGCCTTGCCTAGGCCATCTTTATGTAGAGTAACATTTTTTTTTTTTTTTTTTTAGATCCTCAGAGTTCTTTGCCATGAAGTGTCATGTTGAACTTCCAGTGACAAGTATTAGAAAGTGTGAGAGCAGTAACACCAATATAAGACACTTGCTCCCCATTCACACCTGAGACCTTGTAACACTAGCGAGTCACATGACATGGGGGAGGGAAAATGGCTAATGCTGTGCACTCACTACTTTACATTATAGCAGAGTGTAATTTCTTCAGTGTTGTCACACGAATAGATATAATAAAGTATTTATAAAAGGGGGTTTGTGATCTGCTTTTATAGTGATCATTTCCCTAACCGCAAAATGGAGTATTAATCAGTGGACATGGAAATCAATAGGCCATCCATGTAATGCAGATATCGTACAAGCTGCCCTCCAGAAAGAGGTGTGCTTTGCAGTGGTTGTATGCTTTGGTTAATAAAGGTCAATGCAGAGCAGGAAACTCCCCTGTGTTATATCATTTGATTTAACCCCTTGCCACAAAACGCCATTTCTAAACGGCGCTGCGGCATGGGAGGGTTATGAAGCAAGCTCAAGAGCTGAGCTCGCATCATACCCGCACGGTCTCTGCTGCTATCAGCAGCCAGGACCCGTGGCTAATGCCAGACATTAACAGGAGATGTCTGGCATTAGCCACGGGTCCTGGCTGCTGATAGCAGCAGAGACCGTGCGGGTATGATGCGAGCTCAGCTCTTGAGCTCGCTTCATAGCCCTGCTGTGCCGCAGCACAGTTTATAAATGGCGTTTTGTGGTAAGGGGTTAAATCAAATTATGTAATACAGGGGAGTTTTCTGCTCTGGACTGACCTTTATTAATCAAAGCATACAACCACTGCAAAGCACACCTCATCTAAATTAAAAGAGAAACCTTCCCAGCAGCTCAGTCGGGCTGATTGGGGCCATCGTGGTGAAAGCGCGGTGTCCCGATCAGCTAGGATGCACGAGGAAGGTCTCTTAGCTGCCACCTCAGCGTCCTATCGCCGAATGACTGCTCCATGCCCAAGATCCAGGCAGGAGCAGTCAAGTGGCGATAACACTGATCAATGGCATAGCATTGAACAGTGTAAGAGATCAGTGTAATGCATGTTAAAGTCCCCTATGGGGGCTATAACATCGCAAAAAAAAAAAAAAAGCTAATAAAGATGATTTAACCCCTCCTCTAATAAAAGATTGAATCACCCCCCTTTTCCCATAAAAAAAAAAAAAAAAAACTGTAAATAAAAATGAACATATGTGGTATCGCCGCATGCTTAAATTTCCGAACTATAAAAATATATTGTTAATTAAACTGCACGGTCAATGGCGTACACGCAAAAAAATTCCAAAGTCCAAAATAGCGTATTTTTGGTCACTTTTTATACCATAAAAAAATTTCAAGAAATTGATTAAAAAGTCCAAACAAAACAATAAGGGTACCTATAAAAACCTAAGATCACGGCGCAAAAAAGGAGTCCTCATGCCGCCCCGTATGCAGAAAAATAAAAATGTTATAGGGGTCAGAAGATGACAATTTTAAACATATTAATTTTTGTGCATGTAGTTATGATTTTTTCCGGAAGTAAGACAAAATCAAACCTATAAAAGTAGGGTATCATTTTAATCATATGGACCTACAAAATAAAGATAAGGTGTCATGCTTACCGAAAAATGTACTGCATAGAAACGGAAGCCCCCAAAAGTTACAAAATGGCATTTTTTCTTCAATTTTGTCGCACAATGATTTTTTTTCGTTTTACCGTAAATTTTGGGGTAAAATGACTGATGTCATTACAAAGTAGAATTGCTGGCGCAATAAATAAGCCATCATATAGATTTTTAGGTGCAAAATTGAAAGGGTTATGATTTTTAAAAGGTAAGGAGGAAAAAAACTAAAGTGCAAAAACGCAAAAACGCTAGGTCCTTAACCCCTTCCCAACCCATGGCATACATGTATGCCATGGGTCGGCTCCCATTCTATAACGTGGGGCCACAGCGTGGCCCCTCGTCATAGCGGGTCGGGCCCGGCACCTAGCAACAGCCAGGACCCGTGGCTAATAGCGCGCGGTAGTGATCGCGGTACCGCGCGCTATTAACCCTTTTTTCCAGAAGTACAATAAAAACAAACCTATATAAGTAGGGGATCATTTTAACCGTATGGACCTACAGAATAAAGAGAAAGTGTCATTTTTACCGAAATATGCACTGCGTAGAAACGGAAGCCCCCAAAAGTTACAAAATTGTGTTTTTTCTTCAATTTTGTTGCACAATGAATTTTTTTTCCGTTTCTCTGTCGATTTTTGGGTAAAATGACTGATATCATTACAAAGTAGAATTGATGGCGCAAAAAATAAGCCATCATATGGATTTTTAGGTGCAAAATTGAAAGAGTTATGGTTTTTTAAAGGTAAGGAGGAAAAAACGAAAGTGCAAAAATGGAAAAACCCTGGGTCATGAAGGGGTTAAGGAGTAAATAAGGAGTGTTGATAGAGGTTTTCTATAAGAACTGTTTCTTTATCCTCCTAGTGGACAACTATTTATCTAGAACCAATGACACGTAGGTCACCATTTACCTTAAGTTATGAGGTTTGCCAAGCTGTGTTGTAGGACTTCTGATTTTAAAAATAAATAAATAAATAAATGAATAAACCCTGTACCTTAGTCAAAGATGCCATAGCCAGTAGCGAGTACTGAGTGACTGGATGATCCCGTAGCTCAGGCTTTGTGTGAAGGGGCTCAATGCAGCAGACCTCTCCCTTGGAACCACTGAACAGACAACGGGATTCACAGGTTCTCACTCCCATGACTCGCCTACAACATAATGTAAAGTAAAATAAGCAAAGCATACAGTATTTTTTTTAAAATCTTTTTGTGTACCCACATTTTCAGGACTTTCTTATCAGATGGGGTGAAAGAACAGGACCCCGAACATGTCTGAAAAGAACATTGAATGGTTTCTCCTAAATAGTTATAAAAGAGGTAAAAACATTTTCTTCAAGCAAAAAGAATAGCAAATCAACTGTACTGTCCCCAATGTCAATTTTCCATCATGACCAATGGCAATGAGTCTAATATTCTTTAGAATCAAAAGGAAGACCTACACAAATATTTTCCTTATCCTTACACATACAGAGGAAAATGAACTGGTATCACCCCCAAATTATACCATTAAGTTAGCCCGGAGCCTCAGTAAAAAAATTATGTGAGGATGTCTCTTGAACTAGAAGGACCTCATTAACCCCTTCTTGCAATGTCAAGTACACGTGGGGAAGCGGTATATTGCCACCTCCCAGTTGCTTGCAGGAACAGAAACTGATTGACAGAAAACTTAAATAGTCACTGTCATTTTTGGCAACTTTCCTCCACGTGATTCCTAAAATATTTGTAAACTGCTGCATTTACCAACAAATGACTGCTTACCCCAGAAAAAAAGCTCTAATGTCTTGCCCACTGCCTTCTTTACTGTCCACTGCCAGTTGACAGGGGATTTCTGTCTTAGTAACAGAGAGATCCAGGACAAAACACAGGATTAGCATCTGCTCTGTGCAGAAGGGGGAAAGAGCTTGTGAAAGCTTGGTCTCGGTGCCTGCAAGCTTAGCCAGCCTGCCTACTGAAGATAATTCAGAAAGGTAAATTAAGGCTTCCCTCTTATCTCTGACCACCAATCAGGATAGCTGTCCTTTTTGTAACCACCAATATAAAGATTAGGATAGCTGTCTTTTTGTAAATACTAGTGCTGTATATCCAGAGTGAAGCAGTGTGATCTCCCCCTCCTCTCTCCCTTTAGCTTCTCAACAACAGCAGTAGCTAGCGTTACCCCTTCATTGCTGCCTGTTTCTTGCTGTCTCTGTTCACGTGGCATATCCAGTGCATCAGCAACGCCTTCTCCCACCACATGCCATCTCTATTACTGCACCACGTAAATCATCCCCCAGCACAGAGTCTGCCTGTTTAGTGCACTTCCACCAGCCTTAAGTCATGCACAGCAGTAAGAACTGGTGTTAAGCTGTTCTGTTATTGACTAGGCAAAAAAGGGTCCTCATCCGTGTGTACTATTGGCATACAGCTCAGCTCTGGTCCCACCCACTCAGAGAATGAGAAATAGCTATGCGCCATGGAGGGGTCTCTTAGGGCATTAAAATCATCTTAGGTACCACTCCGAAGGGTTAATGTAACAAAAGCATGTAGGTTTTAAAAATCTTTTAAAAGGACAGGTAGAGTTTAAAGGCAATAATGAGGACTGGATATAACTTGGGACAAGGTCAGCAAGTAGATATCAGGACAAACATCAAATATCATGAGACAGTAACACTGAACGTGACATTTAGATTTTAATAAATGACAGAAAAGAATATGTCCCATTGTGTTTGAAATAAAGGGTTGTAAACCTACTTTATTGATATTGCACAAGGGCAACAAGCATTCAGATATTTATTTGTACAAAATACATAAGTAGGAATGCAGGAGTCTTCGGAAGATATGTCCAGTTTCAGCACCACATATGGTTTTTTTAAGTAAACTCACTTCCATACCCTGGTACATACCGTATATACTCGAGTATAAGCCGACCCGAGTATAAGCCGAGACCCCTAATTTCAACCCAAAATCCCAGGAAAAGTTATTGACTCGAGTATAAGCCTAGGGTGGGAAATACCTCATCCCCCCCTGTCATCATCCAGACCCGTCATTAACATCCTCATCATCATCCCCTTGTCATCATCCCACACATCCCCCTTCATCATCCCCTTATCATCCCACACATCCCCCTTCATCATCCCCTTGTCATCATCCCACACATCCCCCCTTCATCATCCCCTTATCATCCCGCACATCCCCCCTTCATCATCCCCTTATCATCCCACACATCCCCCCTTCATCATCCCCTTATCATCCCGCACATCCCCCCTTCATCATCCCCTTATCATCCCACACATCCCCCCTTCATCATCCCCTTGTAATCATCCCCCCCCCCCTTCATCATCCCCACCCCCCTTCATCATCCCCACACCCCCCCTTCATCATCCTCTTCTCATCATTCGCCCTCAGTGGTCTTCAACCTGCGGACCTCCAGAGGTTTCAAAACTACAACTCCCAGCAAGCCCGGGCAGCCATCGGCTGTCCGGGCTTGCTGGGAGTTGTAGTTTTGAAACCTCCGGAGGTCCGCAGGTTGGAGACCACTGCGGCCTTCAATATCATCCAGCCCCCCTCTCACCCCCTTTAGTTCTGAGTACTCACCTCCGCTCGGCGTTGGTCCGGTCCTGCAGGGCTGTCCGGTGAGGAGGTGGTCCGGTGAGGAGGTGGTCCGGGCTGCTATCTTCACCGGGGAGGCCTCTTCTCCGCGCTTCCGGCCCGGAATAGAGGCGTTGCCTTGACAATGACGCAAATGACGCACCTCTGCGTCGTTGTCACGGCAACGTGACTATTCTGAGGCCGGGCCCGAAGCGCTTAGAAGAGGCCTCCCCGGTGAAGATAGCAGCCCGGAACCACTATCCCACCGGACCACCTCCTCACCGGACAGTCCTGCAGGACCGGACCAGCGCCGAGCGGAGGTGAGTACTCAGAACTAAAGGGGGTGAGAGGGGGGCTGGATGATGTTGAAGGCCGCAGTGGTCTTCAACCTGCGGACCTCCGGAGGTTTCAAAACTACAACTCCCAGCAAGCCCGGACAGCCGATGGCTGCCCGGGCTTGCTGGGAGTTGTAGTTTTGAAACCTCTGGAGGTCCGCAGGTTGAAGACTACTGCGGGTGGGGGAGTTCACTCGAGTATAAGCCGAGGGGGGTGTTTTCAGCACGAAAAATCGTGCTGAAAAACTCGGCTTATACTCGAGTATATACGGTAGGTGGCTTTATATCTAAATCTTGTGGCTTTATATCAAACTACACAAACAATGAACATTTGGAAATGTAATGTCCAAGAAATATTGAACTTACTTAAATGTCAGCTCAAAAACAGATCCTCCACTATCATTGCAAACAGCAAGAGTTGGATCATCTGTAAACTGGAAACAGAGGGCACATAAGCATTTTATAACCATTTGTCAATTACTGAACTGTGCCATTTAAATATCTGTACACACCACACAACCCAAGTGTTTGACGTTATTATTTCCAAAGATGCAATATTCGCTATTTTTTCTTGGGAGGGTTGACATGTTGTGTAATGCTGTAGAGATTGGTGTAGTTTTCCAGCACCCAATACGCATAATTTTTTTTAATTCAAAACATTTTTATTTTAAAGAAATATGTAATAGTATACAGCAATACAAGTTAGCATACAATGAATTGTATGCAGAAAACATAGTATAATACATAAAAGAAGGCATAGAAGAACACTGCCCATTTAGCGGGCAGCAAGTAACTAAGCAGGGTGTAGACAGCACAAGTGAGAAACATACAGAGAAATAAACAAAATGTAGTAGAAATCGATATACAATGTAGCCTTTATGTTATAGTATCACTCAATCAGTGCCAGGAAAACAAATAGTTGGTTTAAAATACATATCTCACAAATGTATTCAAACGTGGAAAACACAGTCTAGAGGTGGCAGCGGTGTTCATCCACATTCGGACGATGGGCAGTGTGGGCTAGATAACCAATCTTCCCAATTTCTGAGAAATCTATCATGTTGAGAATGTACTATCGCACATGACCTCTCATGTCCACAAGAGACATTAACCATATTGATAACCTCTATGAGGCTAGGAACTTCTAGGGACCTCTATTTCCTGGTAACAACTAACTTAGCAGACATCCATATGTGTGAAACTGGTGTACGAACACGGGAAAGTAGCTGATCTAACTCTAGAAGTAGCAGGGCTTAAGCTTGGCCATAGCAGAAAGTTGTGACCTAAGAGTTTTCTTAATAGAATAAGAACACCGTTCCGCAAAGGTTGGAGATATGGGCACTCCCAGAGTGTATGCCAGCATGACCACAATTGAGCCAACATAGGTTGGATACCTTAGGATTAAGAAGGTGCAATCTGGAAGGTGTGTAGTAACACCTAAATACAGTTTTAGCTACTGCCTCTTGATGGTTGGTGGAACGTAGCAGTTTGTGGGAATTGCGCAAGGCTTTGAGCCATTGTGCAGTGGTGAATGTCACCCCGAGATCCCCCTCCCACTTCACCAAATCACCATATATGAAAGTTTTTTGGGCTCTGTTCTATCACTCAAGAGATTATAGAAAAGGGTGATTCCCTTCTTACAAGGGGTTGTTTTCTGGAAAAAGCTAAGCATCCTAGAGGGAATCTGGGCATTACCACAGAACTTCCACTACTACAGTCAGAAGGCTTCTAAGCTGTTGACCTTTGTAAAAGTCAGAGTGGGATAGGTTATATCTCTCACGTATGTACGGAAATGTACAGTCCCCTGTGGGCTGAAAAGATCTCTGGCTACGTGGATACTCCTCTCCATCCATGACGTAGGTCCAGTCCAGCAATATGGGGAGTCAGGAAATCTGGCGGGACCTCGGACATTTTTTGTATTGGTTGTTTTAGGAGGTTCGACCACATAGCGTCAGACACATTTATGCCGCTAACAGAAGACGTGAACTTGAGAGACAATGGGTAAGAGCATGCCTCCTCTATGGTAATCCAAGTTTTATCAGGGTTGCCTGCCCACTAGTACTGTAGTTGGTCTAGGATACAGGCTCTATGGTAATCCTCCAACTGTGGGAGTCCCAGTCCGCCTACATCTGTATGTTTCGTCATGATCTGTTGTGCCACTCTGGGTTTCTTTCCAGCCCAGACATACTTAGAGATGTCACTATTAAGGGAGGCAAAGAAGGATTTCGGTAGAGCTATTGGAATTGTCCTAAATAAGTATAGTAGCTTTGGCAGGAGTAACATTGTGAAAGCCGCAAGCGACCCAGCCAAGACTGGATTTGTTTTGAGAAAATGAGCAAAGAATTGGATATAGAAGTAGCCAAAGATGGAAAGTAAGCATGAAAAATAAGAGAAGATGGATAAGCCAATTGAATGCCCAGGTATGTCACCAAGTTAACTTGCCAATCTAAAGCAAACTGCATCTTTAAGGACTCTAACAATTTAGCGGGGATATGCACAGGTATTATTTGAGATTTTGTAGAATTGAGCTTAAAAAAAGGATACCTCACTAAACTGTTAGATGATGCAAAAAAGTGAAGATAGGGAAGAGAATACATTCATGAGCGTCAGAATAACGACATCATGCAAGCTTATGTTCCCGACCACCTACAGTGATGCCATAGATGTCTTGGCGTGTATGGATTGCATGAGCCAAGGGCTCTATAGTAAGAACAAAAAGCAGGGGTGAAAATGGACAGCCCTGCCTTGTTCCGTTCGTTAAAGTCTGTGGGTACTGTGGGTTAAAAGGGGTACTGTGCTTTTCACAATGCTGAAGGAGAGAGCACGCTCCTGGTAAAGCCAACTTGATCAGTTCCTATAATCTGGGGGAGCAATGGCATTAATCTAGTTGCCAAAATTTTGACGTAAATCTTAACGTCTCCATTCAGTAAAGAGATGGGCCTAAAATTAGCTGTTTGGTCTGTGGGCTTACCTAGTTTAGGGATGGTGGTTTTAAGCGCAGAAAGCATTTCCTGTGGGTAGCTATCTGTTTCCATAGCTACACGAAATACTCTTGTGAGGTGAAAGAGTGTCCCTGAAACGCTTATAGTCCCAATAAGCATTTACATTACACTCCATTCACTAGCAGTGGTAAATGATAAAAAATCTGAGGACATGCTGTGGAAACAAAAATCCTCAGAATGCTGTTGCTGCAGATTTCACTTGTGTGAATCCAACAGGTGAACTCATGTTTAGAAAAAGAAAACTTGTACAAATGTGTTCAACTTAAAAAAAAAAAAATACAATTCTGTAAAACTATTAAAAAAAAAGTACTCATAAATGAAATGGATCAAATGTATGACCTATTAAATTTTTTTTTTAAATCAACTGGTGCCAGAAAGTTAAAAAGATTTGTAAATTACTTCTATTTAAAAATCTTAATCCTTCCAGTACTTAGCAGCTGTTATATGCGCCACAGGAAGTTATTTTCTTTATTTCTTTATTGTCTGACCACAGTGCTCTCTGCTGACACCTCGGTCCATTTTAGGAACTGTCCAGAGCAGGAGAGGCTTGCTATGGACAGTTAAAATGGACAGAGGTGTCAGCAGAGAGCACTGTGGCCAGACATAAAGGAAATTCAAAAAGAAAAGAACTTCCTGTGGAGCATATAACAGCTGATAAGTACTTGAAGGATTAAGATTTTTAAATAGAAGTAATTTACAAATCTGTTCAACTTTCTGGCACCAGTTGATTTAGAATTTTTTTTTTCCAGTGGAGTACCCCTTTAAAGGCAATTGTACTTATAACTGGTGGATTGTACCTCAGCTTCTGAATATAGTTTACTAAAATGAGAATTGATTGTATAATCTTACAAATGTTATATACTCTATACCAGTGGTCTTCAACCTGCGGACCTCCAGATGTTGCAAAACTACAACTCCCAGCATGCCCGGACAGCCGTTGGCTGTCCGAGCATGCTGGGAGTTGTAGTTTTGCAACATCTGGAGGTCCGCAGGTTGAAGACCACTGCTCTATACAGTAATTTGGTCCCTAGCAGTATAGAGTATATCTCAGGGGTCATGTCTACATAAAATACATCCATAGAGAAAGAACCTACAAACTTATGTATGCATTCTTTGTTGTTTTGATGTATGTAGCAAGAAGATAAGGTCTGTTTACAATAAAGAAGACTTTTCTAACCAACTATGATTGATCAGTGGTGTAAAAGGTAGTTTCCATCAGGATGGCTGTCACACTGAGGAGCACTACTGTTGTCTGTTACGTAAATGTCTTTTCACTTTCACTGGCCATTATTTGTTGCAATCAGTTGGAAATGGGCAATTGTAATAATAATCCAGTGTAAACAAGCATAATAGCATAACGATTCCAATACTCTATGTTCAATAATCATACGGAAACTATTTTCTGCACATAAAAAGATGGTATACGTACCTTTATATGCAAGATGGCAGTTCCAGGAGGATGAGCATCTGTTATAGATCGCAGCAGTTTTCCACCGGCCAAATCCCACATTGTAATCTAACAAAACAAGATAATATTCCGTATTACTGGCAGGAAGCAATATACAGCACAATAATTCACTTTAAGGGAACCTGAGAGCTTAGCCCCCCCACAGTGCTCCCAAAATCTTATAGATGTGTGCCCTAATGATATCTATTTATAAACACACTGAGACCCCAATTTTATTAATACTACTTTAATGCAAATTAAATGTATCCGGACAAGGGAAAGGAGATGTGTATGTGCCACCCCCCCTCCCAGCCCAGCTTAGTTGTTGTCCCTTAGAGCTTAAGATGACATTCCAAACAATGAGAGACATCAGTAAAGCCTGGCTGGGAGAGTGCAGCCATCATGACTGGATGTGGCCGAGTTTCCTCTTCTGTGACTGGATACATCTGTACATCTAATTACCAGGCTAATAGGGAATTAGTGACTGACCATGGGGGTTCCAGAACAGAGCCCCAAATCTCTATGCTACATGGAGCACTGGGTTGGCACACACTCCATGCATCTTTTATGGGAGAACCAAAAATACCCCTGTATAGTGCCTGTGTATCTCCAGTGCTCCCATAGAGAGAGGGAGAAAAAAATCAGAAGCGGCGCTGATTGCAGTTAATACCAGATTGTATGGGATGCAAGTTATGATTTAGGTAGATTTTGCTCACCTTTATGTGATGTGTGAGCAGGCACAACACTGATTAGCACTTGCAGACGTATTCCAGTGTCGGGAGGCAGCCGGCCGTCGGTCCCTCTGAGGAAGCGGTGCAGATGCAGGAGGGAACAACTGGAGGGAAGGCAGCCTGGCAGGGCTGACTTCTGGACCAGGGGGAAAATCCGATTTATTGGCTCAAAAGGCGCACTCTTGGAGACATCAGATATGTAAATCAATCTTTATTGGGTTAAGAATGCCAGTTTACAGCATGGACAACGCGTTTCAAAGGTTACACCTTCTTCTTCAGGTCCAGTTACATGTTGTACATAATTCACACTATATTTACACAAAGTAAAATTCAAAAAACAGCGGGAGTGAGGGTCACTGGGTCAGTGGTGACGTCACTTGGCCCCGTGGCTCCCCTCATGGTGCCATTCAGCTTGTGGTTCAATGCATGGTATTTTTAACATCGATGATTTTTTCCCATTTGAAATCAATAGGCTGGTTAGAGCCTATGTATAATCTGTGGTTGAGTACAAATGCTGAGCAGTAGGGTGCACGGTTGTAGTTTGTATGGGGGACCCCAACAGGGGATGGAATCCCAGGGTCAGCTTGAGGAAATACAAAGTAAGACATATAATGTTACAATGTGGTTACACAGAGCAATATAAGAAACAGCCAGTAGATGGCAGCAGATGTAAAAGGTTTGAAGCAATGTGAATGAAACAGATAAGATGATGTTGGTACCTGTGTAACTATTAAGACTTTTGAATAAGGTGGAATGTTTTGATGTGGGAGAAATGTTGCAGGCTAATTGGTTGATGTGGTGTTTCTGTTTTCTGTTTGTATTGTGATAATATTAACACCATAGGTGGTGTAGCCTTCTTTTTTATTTCGGGGTTCTGTATCTTTAGGAATGTTTTTTAGTCCCTCTGCCACGATGTTGTGAAAGACTTATATGTGGTGACCTTGACTATGTATGGGATAGAACTGTGATTTGTTTTTTTATCGGGGGGGGGGGGGTTTCCCTCCGGTTGGGTCAGATCTGGTGTTTGGGATGTTCTGTTTAGGTAAAGAGAAGTGCCTCAAGAGGGTTAATTTTAAAGTAAACTGATGTAGGTCCAAGAATAGAGTGAAATCATCGGGATTGTTTCTAGGACAGAATGATAGTCCCTTTTGGAGCAGGCTGATCTCATAAGGGGTCAGTTTGTGAGATGAGAGGTTAAAGATTCTCACCGTGGATACTTCTTTCCTTAAATCCTGTTTTTTCTTTGGTTCTCCGTCTTTTTTCGTTCTTTTGCTCTCCCTTCTTCCTCCTCGTTTTCCTCTTCTTTGTTTTTTCTTTTTCTGGGTGTTTTTTCTTCCTGATGTGTGGATTCGTGCCTACTCCTAAAAAAGGTTCCTCTTTAGGGGGTACAGTGTTGTGGTTGATAGGTTTGCAGGGTTTTAGGATGGAGACATATGTAGGCCCAGTGATTTTGGAGATGTCTATGGTGAGGACCTCTTTGCTAGCAGATGTATTGTTGCTGGTGGAGACTGGGGAAAAGAGAACTAAAGGGTCTCATTCATCTTGTAATGTGGTTCTGACAGGCAAGGTTAGTACATCATGAACAGTAAGTAATGTCATTCGGGAGAGAGGGTTTAAGCTATGGCTGGGGTGTGTGCTGTGAGCGGGTGATTTGTTTATGTGTTTCTTCAATTGAGCGATGGTGAGCATGATGTCTTGGAGTTTGGCTTGTCTGGGAGTGGCTGGCATGGTGGTGGGGATGGCTGGAGATGTAATTTTTGGAGGACTGGTGGAGAGTGAGGGACCACGTTTAACTGGTGTACTAGTGGATGTTGTGGTCCCTGTGTGAGGTAGTATATATGTGGGGGCAGTGGTGTGTTGGTGTGCTACAGATGGTTTGATGGGGGTGTTGGTGGGTGCAAGCGGTTTGGGAGATGATGATTTCCTGGGGGTGTGGGAGTGGATGAGAGGCTTAGGGGTACAGGTCTTGAAATAGGTCCTTATTTTGAATGATGGTGGTTTGTGAGGTTTGTCAGAGGTATTGGTGGGTGCTGGGGGGGTTGCTGAACTGGGAATGTGTGGTGGGTGTTGATTGATTTTTTGTTCCAAATTCTATAGGTACCATCTGACCGATCATTGCGATTATGTTTTAGTTTGTAAGCTTTTTTCGTAACAATCTCCTGCTGCATCTTATTGATTCTACCAGACACTGCTCGATCTAGTCTGGTATACTCAGGGTGAGTAATTAAGTCATTTAGTTCTGTGATGACCATTTGGATATCATGGGTTATTTGTTCATGCAGGGCGATTCTTTTTTTGGCAATGTGATGCATCATGAGATTGGCACATTCATTTAGTAAGTTATCCCACTCATTGCAGTAAACAGTATCATTTTTAAAAGTGGATTCATTTATCAGTCTCAGTCCTCTCAGAGCAAGAGGACTGAGAAAATTAAGAAAATCAGTGAACCACAAGCTGAACGGCACCATGAGGGGAGCCACGGGGCCAAGTGACGTCACCCCTGACCCCGTGACCCTCAATCTCGCCGTTTTTAGAATTTTACTTTGTGTATATATAGTGTGAATTATGTACAACATGTAACTGGACCTGAAGAAGGTATAACCTTTGAAACGCGTTGTCCATGCTGTAAACTGCCATTCTTAATCCAATAATGATGGCATTGATTTAGTGCGCCTTTTGAGCCAATAAATCGGATTTTCCCCCTGGTCCAGAAGTCAGCCCTGCCAGGCTGCCTTCCCTCCAGCTGTTCCCTCCTGCAGTGCTCCCATAGAGAATGCATGGAGTGCATGCCAACTCTGTGCTGCTCTCCTGTTCATTATCTGAGCTGTTGTGTCATCAACTCCCAGCTGCTATCTTTTTTTATATTTTTATTAAACAATTTTTTAATACAAAAGCAATAGCAATCAGATACTGTACAACTGAAAAGTACATAAAAATAAAATGCAGAAGCAAAAACATTAGGGTCCCATGTAAAGAGACTGTAGTGCCGAGAAAGGCTATTTCCGGAATCAGATAAAGTCTCTGGCCACGCTTTTCACTTGTTTCAAGACAATACCTTCCCTCAGTGCAAACTCTACAAGGCTAAGGCCAGGGACCAGCTGCTATCTTTACAACGTGGAATGCCTGTCTGAGGCTAAGGCTTGACTTGGATTTTTGTGGCCCATAAAAACACAAGAAAAAACGCAAGAAAAAAAATGCCACTGCATGTTCCTGTGTTTCACGTTTTTTTCTTGCATTTTTTCTGGCGTTTCTTGCCTTTGAGTGGAAATTGCATTTTTTGCTCCTTTGATGTTTTTTTCAAAATTTATTGGGTTAAAAAAAAAAAAAAAAAAGGATGCAGTAGGGATGGAAAAAAAATTATATAACGAAATTTATATCTTTTATCATGAAATTTTTATTAATTTTTAAACAGGGATCAATTTATGTGGGCGGGCAAGACACTAAAAATGTAGCCGACAATAATAAAAATTTAGAAATCATATATCTTTTATAATAATTTTGTTACAATTTTTATTAGTAATGTCTTCTAAATCTTTTTACATTTTTTTAGGTAGTACTACTACTCCCAGCATGGAACACACTGTTCCATGATGGGAGTAGTAGTTATTGTACTAATAGACAGATCGCCCCGGTTGTGTCACTTCTGACACCTGATGCGATCGTCCATAATATAGCAGAGATGCGGAGCGGCTCTTTACAGCGCTCCCATCTCTGCACTATACTCCGGCCGGCCAGTGATGTGAATAGAAATTCACATCCCTCATTCATATTTTCCGCCCAGAGTGGTGCTTGGCCTAATGGTGGCAGCCAATCACCACTCTCAGCGGGAAATATGAATGAGTGATGTAAATTACTATTCACATCACTGGCAGGCCGGAGTATAGTGTAGAGATATGGAGGGGAGGATAAAGCCGCTCCGTATCTCAGAAGGATGATTGCATCGGATGTCAGGAGTGACACTCGCTGTGATCTGTCCTTAACTGCAGGGACTACTACTTCCAACATGGAGCACACACTGTTCCATGCCGGGAGCTGGAGTACCTGCATCAATAGACAGATCGCAGCGAGTGTCACTTCTGACACCAGTGCGATCTGTCTAATTATGCAGGTACAACAGCTCCCAGCATGGAACTGCAGGGTTGTTTCAATCAAGTGAATGGGACAACACTGCAGCACCTAGTGAGATCACTACAATTAGTATGGCTCTGCATGTACAAACCTGCTTGATGACAATGTGAACATTAAAGAGGCTGCAGCACTCACAAATACCTTGGTCCCTTTAAACAGCCAACTGGTGGGCATGCTGGGAGTTGGAAACTCGCCAATGGAATATTGATAGATCATCAATTTTCAAAGGCTGAATAACCCCTTTAATCATTGTGGTATATTAACATAAAGCTGTCATTGTAATGAGACAAACTGAATGCCACTGTTCAGGAGTATGTTGGAGAGCAGAAGTAATGAAATGTACCTGTCCTTTGGCAAAACCACAGAGAAGTCTGGAACAGTCATTATTGATACTCAATGCTGAAACAGCTCCATACTGCGCACCCACAGCTGTGCTGCCAAGACAGAGCCGCAAAGCCTGGTTTGTGTCTGTGAAGAAAATCCAATTATTATCCTTACAATTCTCTCACATGAACATCAACGTACCTCTGAAGAGATCAACACCTCAACAAACAGATTAAAGTTGTACTCGCATCTGCCCCCCGCAATCTGAATTGATCATTCATTATTAAAGGCGTACTCCGCTGGACAACATTTCTTTTTAAATCAACTGGTGCCAGAAACTTAAACAGAATTGTCAATTACTTCTATTTAAAATCTTAATCCTTTCAGTACTTATCAGCTGCTGTATGCTCTACAGGAAGTTCTTTTCTTTTTGAATTTCCTTTCTGTCTGACCACAGTGCTCTCTGCTGACACCTCTGTCCATTTTAGGAGCAAATCCCCATAGAAAACCTATCCTGCTCTGGACAGTTCCTGAGATGGACAGAGGTGTCAGCAGAGAGCACTGTGGTCAGACAGAAAAGAAATTCAAAAAGAAAAGAACTTCCTGTTGAGCATATAGCAGCGGATAAATCCTTAAGATTTTTTTAATAGAAGTAATTTACAAATCTGTTTAACTTTGACACAGTTGATTTGAAAAAAATAAAAAAAAATGTTTTCCAGTGGAGTACCCCTTTAAGTAATTTATTTTACAAATGACTATTAATCTATGAGAGATCTAAACTGCTAAATGAGAAAACAAAGGCAAAATATAGTATCTGACTCTAGAGCATGCCCCATATGATTCCTGTAGTTAGAAGTCGTGTCTATATGGCGGGATTTATTTAAGTAATGTGCTTATCCCTGTATATGGGAGCAAGAAGCTATAGCTGAACAAGGTGCAGTGGCTTTATTACTATTCCATAGCTGGCAATCTCAGGGAAAATTGTGAAAACACCACAAAAGGCAGAGCAAAACAAAACCCTGAATTCTGCAGGCTTAGATGCTGATCTTGCTATATGTCTAATTTCCCATAATGAAGGAGGATGGCATCTGTGTGACAATCAATCCACTACAAATTTGCATCCACCGGTTACTAAAATAATGTATGGCCCTTGGATGGAGTCCAGGGATGTAGATGGGGCCTCCATAATGTTGAAGAAGAGGGACCACCACTGTGTTAGACCCTTTGTCTACATTGACACAGTGTTGAAACAGATTATTCACATACCGTATATACTCGAGTATAAGCCGAGTTTTTCAGCACGGTTTTTCGTGCTGAAAACGCCCCCCTCGGCTTATACTCAAGTGAACTCTCCGCCTGTCAATCGCTTCTCAGTGGTCTTCAACCTGCGGACCTCCAGAGGTTGCAAAACTACAACTACCAGCATGCCCGGACAGCCATTGGCTGTCCGGGCATGCTGGGAGTTGTAGTTTTGAAACCTCTGGAGGTCCGCAGGTTGAAGACCACTGCGGCCTTCATCATCATCCAGACTCCCCTTTAGTTTTCTACTCACCTCCCCTCGGTGGGAAGGAAGGGTGAGCTGGTCCGGGCCATCTATGCTGCAGGGACCGTCCGGTGGGGAGGGTTAGTCGTTCCGGGCTGTCCATTTTCACCCGGGGGGCCCTCTTCTCTGCGCTCCGGGCCTGCCCCAGACTAGTGATGTTGCATGCTGGGAGTTGTGGTTTTGAAACCTCTGGAATGACGTGGTATGCCCTGGACTAGTGACGTTGCCTTGACGATGCCGCACAGGGACGTTCATGCGCAGCCTCCCTGCGCATGAACGTCCCTGTGCGTCGTCGTCAAGGCAACGTCACTAGTCCAGGACAGGCCCGGAGCACGGAGAAGAGGCCCCCCGGTGAAAATGGACAGCCCGGAACGACTAAACCTCCCCACCGGATGGTTCCTGCAGCATAGATGGCCCGAACCAGCTCACCTTTCCTTCCCACCGAGGGGAGGAGAGTAGAAAACTAAAGGGGGGGTCTGGATGATGACGAAGGCCGCAGTGGTCTTCAACCTGCGAACCTCCAGAGATTTCAAAACTACAACTCCCAGCATGCCCAGACAGCTGACGGCTGACGGGATTGACAGGCGGTGATGATGAAAGGGGGGGGGGGGGGAGATGATGACGAGGGTCTGGATGAGGACATGGGGGATGATGTATTTCCCCCCCCCCCTAGGCTTATAGTCGAGTCAATAACTTTTCCTGGGTTTTTGGGGTGAAATTAGAGGCCTCGGCTTATATTCGGGTCGGCTTATACTCCAGTATATACAGTAATTACTGGGGTAATAAAAAGGTAAGAAGAGTAAAGTTTTGTTCGAAAAATAGCATCTCCCTGTTCTCAGATTGTACGGTGGTATGACAACTAGTCTCCACTCAGCACCACGGCATTTTCTTATACTGGATAGCCGCTTCAATATGAAAAAGGAACATCAATCTTAATGGAATAAACCAAGCATCATTCCCAACACTTGCTGGCATGCAACAATCTATCATACCTTTGCCTTCACAGTTCCATGAGAAAAAGGGAACAGACAGAAAAACAGGTCATTAGAAGCAAAAGATGAAATTATTTCCCCAACTGCATGCTGTATTCATGCAAAGTTTCATATGGTCAGAAAGAATAGGGCTGCTATACACTGAAAAAAGTCCTATTGCTCTCAGTAAGAGAAACAAAGTAATAGTCTTATTAATACCCTTTAACAGCTAAACAAAAATAAAAAAATATGATGGCAAAGGGCAAACTTTACAGACTACATAGGCCTCTTCATCAGGCATGAAATAATGAAGTAACTAAAGAAATACAAATCTATACACAACATACAATATTGAAGTGACGCCATAAAAAGGCAAAAAACAAAACAAAAAACAAGAGAACCATAGAATGAGCTGGGAGAATAAATCCATAATAAAACTGCCGCTGCTTATCTGTCAGCATTTCAGGTAGCTGTCCCACCCATGGATAGGTAATAAATGTATCATAAGTGGGGTTCCAGCCCATAGCTATTATAAAACTAGTTGCCTATTCGCTGTTAGCTATGGGACTACCATTAAAAGCTAAGCACTGTACGCCATTAATTCTATAGACAGTTAATAGAGCATTATTGTGCAGTTTACTGCCACTCCATTTACACTGGAAACCTGAGGTCCTCTATTCTCATGATCATTGGGGGCCCCAGCATTCAGACCCCTGGCAATTATACATTATGGTCCACACAGTGGAAAGGGGATAAATGTTATAAGTGCAACAATCCTTAGAAAGGCAAACTGTCAATACCTTAATGCTGTCCATAACACAAGTGATTGGAGTGGTCTGTGGACTACCCCCCCCCCCCCCCCCACTCCATCAGCCTTGACTGATAGATCTATCCCTGTTTGGGAAAAGGAAGAGAGCTATGAATCAAGGCCAGGGGGGAGGGGGGGGGGGGAGCGGCCACTAGGGACCACGTCGATGACTCATAGGTCAGGCAGCATAAAAGGGAGGCCAGGTTTCTTTTAATTGTGGTTGTTGAATCAATACCCTTAATACCCCATCTTCAGGCTAGAGGATAAATGTACAAATTATTGGGACCCCCAGCGGTCAATATCTCAGTTTAAATGAAGAAAGGGTCCCGGCACTCAGATGCTTATGAAATCTCGCAATGTCATATACACAATAAAATGCCCGTGCGGTCTCCTATACGTTGGGGAGACCACCCAGCGTGTAGGAGACCGCATCAATCGACATAAATCGAGTATCAGATGCCAAAACCTTCTTCTTCCTATTCCTGCACATTTCAAAAATAAAAATCATTCCATATCTCAATTACAGTATCAAGTGATTGATGAGGTTGTGCAACCACGGAGAGGGGGTGATATTAAAAAGTTGCTCATCCAGAAGGAAGCGTTTTGGATACACTGTTTAGGGACTCTGGAGCCGCGCGGTATGAACCGCGACAATGAGCTTTCACGATTACTATAGCGATAGATATATGTTGGCCAGCATGGCATGAGTTAATATATGTATTTGCTGATTTTTTTCAGAGCGGGAAATTAATCTGCATTCTACGGGAATCTCCGCTATGAAAGTCTTTAAAAAAATGATATTTTTCTTTCAAAATTGTATTTACTATGTTTAAATTTTCATAGTATATCATGTGTTTTGAATGATAGTAATTAATGACGTGGTACCTGTGAACCGGATGTAATTATATAAGCTGCATTCTAACAGTTACCTGTACTGGTTGATAAAGGCTATTGAGCCGTAACGCGTACCTACCCTGTATGCTATGCATGTTGCATAAATAAATCTTTGAGATTTCATAAGCATCTGAGTGCCGGGACCCTTTCTCCATTTGGATTATCGTTATATTTGGTCCTCGGGCACCAACTACCTATTGCAGTGCCGACCTTCTTGGGACTTTGAATATCTTAGTTTAAGCTGAGTGCCAATCATGCATGCACAGCTGTTTTTGTGATTGCTGGGGGCTTGAACCCCACTGATAACACATTCATCACCTATCCACCAGTGGGACAACCCCCTTAAAGGCTCATAGATACGCAGTGTGAGAGTTTCATTATCTTTATACTGAAGTTAGTTCAGAGAGTTGATGCATCAAAAACTGCTTGACTCTAGCCTTAAGCATATTTTTACAACGTCATAGACCTTACCAAATATTAAAGCCAAGCCATGAGAAGTGCCTACTGCAATGAGATTGGACACAGCCTAAAATTACAAAAACACAAACAAAAAAAACTTAAAAGTGATCTTGGCATATCCTTCCATAATTGATATACTGATATATACTTACAATTGCTGTAGGCAAACCAGCATCCACCTTATCCTGAAACGAAACAGGAAAGCAATGCTTAAAAAAGATGAAAAAATGAAATATTTTTCAGAAGGCCAACCAAAATTAAAGAAAGGTCTTCTTCTGGAGAGGTTTCACTGTGTGTGATAGATAGACAGACAGATAGATATCACTGTATACATATGTATACTTACTGTAGCAGACACTATCTGGGCTGAGATCCCTTTGAGCAAAGTATGGCGCATTACTGATCCATGGCGGGAAAAAGCATCAGGTAGCCTCTTCTTCCTGACATGAGTAACAAGATTGCCATTTAATAGTGTGTACTTGATCCCGTACCATTGTAAAAGGATGAGATTTGTAAGACTAGAGGAAAATAATTGATAGTCTTCTATGGGTACCTTTTGTGGGCCCGATCACCACTATCAGAGCTGGCCAATGATGAAGTGTCACATGAGTGGGTGTCAATTGTCTCTATGTTTAGAAGAGCAGGATCCTCAGGTATAAAAGTTTCATCCTCATCATCTGTCTAGAAAGAAGAATGCAGATAAGTTGTAGTCCAAGAAAGACATAGTTCGTTGCCACTGACCTCTTGGCGTTTGCAGGTATTCCTCCTCTCTTGCTATCACAGCTAACAGGGGATCAGGGCGTAGGTGCAGATGCCTTCAAGTGGTATTTTTGTGATGTATATAAATCTGCACTGTGATGTATTAGTGTTACATGCCCCCACCTGTGACGCAGGTAGCCTGAAGAGTACATACCTGACTGCCGGGGTCACAAACGCGGCATGAAATAGCTATCTAAAATAGACTTGCATGCATAATGTTCTAAAAATCCTCTAAAGCAAAAGTTGCAGAAAAGTCGCACATATTTAGACTGCGACTTTCTGTGCGACAAATTTAGACAAGAAAAAACTGTCTAAATCATTTCATAAATCTCCCCCTATGTCTTTCTTGTGCTTTTAGTACTGCTTTGTTGCCTTATCGTTAGAGCACAACTTCATATCCTTCCAGCACCTCCCGTTCATAGTATACTTATCAGACATAGCAGACATATAGCGTTCAGAAATATCCACTACTGTGGAGTTGGACAACTCAATTAACAGCGTGACAGATGGTGCAGAGGGTGCGCTAGGTGCAGGGTGCCAGGATGCAGACAGTTTTTTCATCCAGTGCAAAAGCAAAAACGCACTGCAAGGGATGAGTGCTAAGAACCTGGAAAAAAAAAGTTGCCATGCTTTCTGAAAAAGAAACAAGATTATTTTGGGGATTACGTAACTATAAGAAGCCATCCCAATAAAGTGATGATGTTGATTTTATGGAGGAGTGGCCAAAGGTGCATTTAGATTATTCTCTGAACATGATGAAACTTGTAATCTCAAGACATGAGAAGGAGTATGAAATTATTACTTCTGAATTCCACAAGCTAAAACTGAATTAAAGGTACATGAAACCCAGTTTTCTGTGGTTATGAAGAAGCTAGAATGGAAGCTCATCGCAATACAAGCAGTCCTGAAGGATAATAAGCTAGATAAATTCTTGCGGGATAAGATAGACTTCAATGAGAAACAAGCTAATACTAGACGCAGTCAAAGAAAACCTAGAGGCAGAAAATTCAAAAGTGATTACTGGATGACCGATTCAGAGTCCAGTGGATCTGACCATACTATGGATACAACTGTGATTGCCAAAACTGAACCAAAACCCTCAAATAGCAGTGCCCCTTTAGAAGGAAGAGGACGCGGAGAGGGAGAAAGAGGGGCAAGAGGACACAAAAGGAAGACTGTGTCGTAGAGACAATAACACCCATGGACAGTTTACAAGTGATTAATTTATGTAATTATATTCTGGACGATGCTACAAAATCTGTTTTGTCCAAAGGACTTAGTTTTTGCAGAAGATTTAGATCCTGTCAATTTTGAGATAGAGCTGTTCCATGTTATATGTAAACTAGCCTAGAAAAAGTTTTTTCATAATAAACCTAACAGTAGCACCAGAACAGAGGGTGAGGTCTCCAAGTGGATGGATTGCAGGCGGTAGATGACAATAGCAAATTGTATAAATTCCGGACTCACAGCAGCTAGTTCACACTGTCGGCTTACAGTGAGTTCTATGTGGTCATAGGCTAGAATGTGTTTTCGGGGTACTCAGGCAAATTACTCTAGACCCCTTCCTCAGTAGCTGTGAGGAAGGGGTCTAGAGTAATTTGCCTGAGTACCCCAAAAACGTGTTCTAGCCTATGACCACATAGAACTCACTGTAAGCCGACAGTGTGAACTAGCTGCTGTGAGTCCGGAATTTATACAATTTGCTATTGTCATCTACCGCCTGCAATCCATCCACTTAGAGATCCGCTTGCTGTGAGATCCTCCGTGCCATCCTGTCTCTCTGCTGCCAACAGAGATCCTGCAACCCATCTTCTAAGATCCACTTCCACGATCACTTCCCTGGCTGACGTCAGACGCCGCAGCCACTAGGAGTGTTACTCTGTGACAAAACATGGGGTCCAGCACAGTCTGGACCAGCCACATTCAGCGCCTGCCAGCGCTTACTAACCAGCGGGAGCATTGCATGGACTTAAACATCATGGCACAATACCATCACCAGGAACGGGTAATATTTTATCACTACTGCAATAACTTTTATGGACATTCAACCAACATTATTTCACCATACACTGACTGTTTAGTATCCGGACGTCCAGTAGCTCAATTAATTCACTGTATGTTTTATAAGGTCAATTTTTACATTGATTTTATCACTGCATATTTTATATGTTATATTTGCCATTTATTTTCCTCCCACAAGGGCCCTGTGTGAGGAATAAACGCAATTAAAATCGTATACATCTAATAAAATATCTGTTTAATTAAAGTACGGTCTTAAAATATTTTTTTTTTAAATTTTTTTTAACTACTATCTACTACTATTGAGGTTTGGGCTATTTTTGCACAACATATTTAGATTACTTCATCACATTGGGTAAGTGAATTCCCCGATACCTCGGACAGTAGTAAATTGTGAGCTGCACCAACCCCTTTTTTTCTTCTTCATTTACAAATCTGTTTAACTTTTTGGCACCAGTTGATAAAAAAATAAAAATAAAATGTTTTCCACAGGAGTACTCCTTTAACATGTTTACTTTCTAACTACCAAGCCACTACATAGTGATATGGCATCTATGGTGATGGCATATCATATCTTGTCATGTGTGGTCCCAGGGGCATAACTAAAGCTGTTGCAACCACACGAGCTGATATGGGGTCCAGACAATGAGAAAGTTCACTCAGATTAAACAATGCACTTTTTGTATGGATTAAACGGGTACTTCACTGGAAAACAAAATATTTTAAATCAACTGGTGCCAGAAAGTTAAACAGATTGGTAAATTACTTCTATTAAAAAAACTTAATCTTCTGAGTACTTATCAGCTGCTATATAAAACAGAGGAAATTCTTTTCTTTTTGAATTTCTTTTCAGTCGTACCACAGTGCTCTCTGCTGACACCTCTGTCCATTTTAGGAACTGTCCAGAGCAGGAGAGGTTTGCTATGGGTATTTACTCCTGCTCTGGACAGTTCCTGACATGAAGAGAGGTATCAGCAGAGAGCACTGTGGTCAAACAGAAAGGAAATGCCAAAAGAAAAGAACTTCCTCTGTAGTATACAGCATCTGACAAGTACTGGAAGGGTTAAGATTTTTAAATAGAAGTAATTTACAAATCTGTTTAACTTTCTGGCACCACTTGATTTAAAAATTTTTTTTTCCAGTGGAGTACCCCTTTAAGCTGGTGTGGTCGGGTGTACTATGTGGGTTCTAGGATATACAATGTTATTATCCATAACTTTATTTTGCTGTTTATGCTACTGTTTCAGCAGCTTGTCATTAATTAGGAGAGCGTCTAATATTGCAATTGGGCCTCTGAATTTTTGTTACACCCCTGGATGGTCCATATGCATGGCAAAATGAGAAGTTTTAAGTTTTTTATCTATATATAGGCATGATTCAGGGGCATTCTGGAATTTTTTTTTTTTTTATTTGACTATGTTACAGGGGCTGTAAAGTTAGTGTAGTTCTTAATATAGTGTCTGTACCTGTGTTTCATGGTGGTCTCACAATTTTTCTTAGATTTTTACCCCATATACCGCTATACCGGTCTGGCCCCTCCCCCACAATCCGAGTCAATAAATAAATTAAACCTACCCGTAATGGGGGTGGTCCGGGCCATCCATCCTTCCTGTAATGTCCGGGGGCGTTCCGGGTGAAGAGTGAACCGGTCCGGGCTGTCCTTCTCCGGCGGTCATCTTCTCCACTCCGGGCAGGCTCTGGCCTCGCTGCGCACTGGGGCGTCACTGCGCAGCGGCGTCTATGCAGCGTACTAGGCCGGAGCCTGCCCGGAGTGGAGAAGATGACCGCCGGAGAAGGACAGCCCAGACCGGTTCACCCTCCACCCGGAACGCCCCAGGACACTACAGGAAGGAAGAATGGATGGCCCGGACCACCCTGACAGGTATGGGGAGAGAAGAGGGTGGCGGCGGCGGCCTATGGCCCCGCAAAAGCCACTGCAGATCATTGATTTAAAGCACCCGCTTTAAATCAATGATCTGCAGCGGTGTCGCGGGGGGTTAAATAGCCGATAACTTATACCGGAATATCGGTATAAGTTATCGGCTATCGGCCCTAACCTGCACCGATTATCGGTATCGGCCCTAAAAAAACGATATCGGTCAATCCCTATCACACATACAAACAAGGAATGTTGGGATTTGTAGTTTAAGGGAAAAAACTCCAACAGGAAATAGCCAGTTCACAAGAAGATAGCCTCAGCTTTATGGAAATACCACAACATAGCCATTTAGCCCCAAGACAAGCACAGATCCTTCCTAAGCATGTCCATTACTGTCTGGCAGGTATGCACTAAAATCACCTTATGGTGAATAACCCCTTTAAGTACACAATTTTATGCACTGAGGATGCAATGTTTTTAATCCCATTTTAAGAGATACTGTGTTTTGCTACGCAATTCACCATGCAGTAAAAAATGATGCTACATTTTGTCTGTTGCTTAATGTGATTACGGCAGTACTAAATAACTATAGTTCTTTTTATATTTTAATACTTTTGCACAATAAAAACACTTTTGTCACCTGTCAGCATAATGAAGGCAGGCCTGACTAGGTGTACATATATGGCAGACCTAAGGGCCTTTATTAGGCTCCCGACAATAAAAGACACCCCTTTAGCAGCCCGTGATCATGTTACAGAGGAATGCTGATGGAAAGACTGTAACGGCTCCCTTCTTTAAAACGACTAAACTATTTGTGCAGGAGTAAGTTCTCATAGTGAACACCGTAATAGGGGTTAAAGGGGTTATCCAGTGGCTTGGGTTTTTTCAAAAGTATGCCCGTTCTGTAGTATGTAACAATACAAATCTTTACTATCCTCGTGTACTCCTTCCTGTGTCCTGCTCCAGGTCCTGCAGCAATCGTCTTCTTCAGCAGTAGTCTAACATGTCGGGCGCAGGAAGCACCCGGGTCCAGTGTGTGACATTGCCGCTTAGCAAATCACTTACTGCAGTCATGTCCCACCTCGACCAGCGATTTGCTGAGCATCAGTGTGACACACTGGACCCGGGTGCTTCCTCGGCCTGACATGTTAGGCTACTGCTCAAGAAGAGATTGCTGTAGGACCTGGAGCTGCGGTTCAGAAAAAAGGATTGCTGTTGGGCGCAAAGCAAGACCATGGAGGCATCGCGGGAGCACAGGGGGCGAGTAAAGAATTGTTTTGTTATATACTACAGACTGGGCATACTTTTAAACCCCCGCCCCCACCCCACAGCCACTCCTTAGGCTAGGTTTCCACACATTTTTTTTTTTTTTTTGGAATGTTTGGAAAACTGCCACAGCAGTCAGAAGTGGATACAGTAGGAAAAAGAAGTATAGTCATTTGTTTATATTTCCCATTCCTTTTGGAGAAACTTCTAGCTTTGGCTCAAAAACTGCAGTGGGACTTAAAAAAAAAATATGCCAGAAAAAAATGTGCGGAGACCAAGCCTTTATTAGGTTCTGTCAGATTTCATATGTCCTGTTATAAACAAAAACATATGGAGCTCACCTCATTCAAGATGCTCTCTAAAGTTGGAGGGGTGTCAACTTGGGGAATGTCAAATTCCTTGTCATCAATCTAAAAGAAAAACATAAAATATCAAAACAGGCTTGTGGGATAGATAAAAATAAAAAGAACACAATGCTTTAAACTGTACATTGTAACAATTAACCTTCACACTGTATTTGTATGATGTCTCATATAAACATTTAATATTCATTTATTATTTTATGTAAAGCTTCACTTTTCAAGTTCTCCGGAATACCCTTTTAAAACATTATAAATAAATATATGATATAATTAAGGTAGGTTATATTACACATCCAATGAACAGTCAGTTCTTGAACTTGCAAGGAAGGACTTCAGTGGATACAGCCGTCTCAGAGTGATGCTGGCAAACCCAGATGGACATGGTAAGGAAGGATAAGACATACTTTAATGACCAATATGCAACTCGTTTCGCTGCGCATGCGCAGCGAAACGTGTTTCATCTTGGTCATTAAAGTACGTCTTATCCTTCCTTACCGTGTCCATTTTGGTTCATCAGCGACACACTGAGCCGGCTGTATCCACTGAAGTCCTGCCTTGCATGTTATCCTTATCCTTAGCTGGAGGGCAGCAGACGACCACCCATTGCTAGGTGCCTTTACCATTGTTGTGTATGAGCTTACACAACCCCCAGGATGAGCGGTGGTTATTCATTATTTTCTTGCACCTGGTATTATTGGTTTTACCCTATGGAGCGCTTGTTTTCCTATTCTCAGTTCTTGAACTTGATATGGGGACACCAGGAAAAATAGGTACGTGGGGCCAAACTGTGATGGCTAGACAGCATCTCGGAGCATCTCAAAAATGGTAGATCTTTTAATATATCCCTAGTATGCAGTGGTAAATACTAAGGGTGCACCAAAATAAAAATTCTGAAACAAAACCTGAAACAAAAAAAAATACTTTCCCAATCCACCCTCAATTCCTGCTTTCTGCCATTAAACAAAACTCTTAGGCCCAGTTCACACCTGAGAAGCTCCGGACAAAAAACTTCACAGAAATAGGACTCTGCTGCACCTTAATTTCCGAGAGGAATTTCAAAACGGAATTCCGCTCGGAAATTCTGTGGAGTGAACCCGGCCTTAAAAACAGACTTTACCTAAGTCTTAGTGCTATTTCCCCTTTGCCCACTAGATGGAAGCAGTGGATAACAAATAGATATTCTGGTAGTTCTACAATTGATTTTCTGTCTCTATCCACCAGATTGCTGTATTAGATTATATTCTATACCACAGGTATAATCTAGTAAAACAAATACTGCCATCTGGCGAGTCAACATCCACTAATCTACAAACATTTTTAACACCATCCCAACATTTAGGGTACATTCACACGTTGGTAACGTAAGACAGAACCGCAGCGAATTTCACTACCATTCACTTCAATGGGTCCACAGTCAATCTGCACTATCGCAGATTTTCCATTAAACCATTAAAGTTAATGGTAGCAAAAGCTGCAACAAATTTCCCATGCTGAGTTATCAATGTATCATAGTAACATAGTTCATTAGTTCATAAGGTTGAAAAAAGACCAGAGTCCATCAAGTTCAGCCTATGACCCTAATAAGTCCCTACTGAGTTGATCCAGAGGAAGGCAAAAAACTTCCTTCCCGACTCCAAATTTGGCAGTCAGAATAAATCCCTGGTTCAACCTTCTTGTGTACCATGACTGCTGGGTCCTCTCCAGCCCCGCCCAGCAACCTGTCAACCCATTCCGCGATGTGCCGAACTAGAGAGCCAGGAAGACAACACACTGTTCGGCAATCCCGGTCTTTGTGACAGATCGCCTTGCCTGTCTCCCTAATAATTGAGTCCCCCACTACCAGTACCTGTCTGGCCTGCCCTGCTCTCCTCCCTCCCTCCTTACTGGAGCAGACACCCCCCTGGCGGTCAGAGGCAGAGTCCTGCTGCAGTACTGCTAGCTCTGAAATGGTATTCCCCTCATCTGCCAACCGGGCAAACTTGTTGGGGTGTGCCAGTTCAGGACTAGCCTCCCTGACACTTTTCCCTCTACCCCGTTTTCTAACTGTAACCCAGCTAGCTGCCTGACTGTCCTGCACCTCCGTCCCATTATCCTCCCCCACCTCTACCCCAGAGAGTACTTGCTCAGTGAGCAGGAGACTCCACTCCAGGTTGTCAATGCTTCTCAGTGTTGCCAGTTGCTCCTCTAGATCCAGGATCTGGGGGCTTCCAAATGAACATCTGGCACACATCCTGTACAACAATATGCACCCTCAAACTGCTGTTCAAGGATTGCATACATTGTGCAAGATGGACAACGGACTACATTTTCCAACATGGAGGCCACACTGGATTTGGGGATTGCAAAAATTAACAGTAAAAAAAACAATCAAATATTTCAATGAAACGTCCTGAATTTAAAGTTCCTTAATTTTAAGTCCCTCTCACTTTTATACTTACACTCACTTGTATACTTCACACTCTCGTATACAGACACACAATCACTAGCTTAGACAATCGCTTAGTATATTTTCTTTTAAAGTTACCAGACACCACCTCTCTCTTCCACTGCCTGGAAGTGAATACAATGTACTGATAGGCAGCATAATCCTACCAACAGATGCTGGCGGGCCAGGTTGCTGGCTGGGAAAGGGTCAGGTTTGGCAGCTTTCAGTCAAGGCGGTGTTTGGGTAGAGTCATAGCAGCGTGACAGCATCACAGCTAAACATTGGGTGGGCACACAGCTTAATAACCACGTTGCTGGTGGGCAGGGGAGATGGCAAATTTTTGGCCATTTTATTCTCTATTGGCAAAAAGCAGATAACAGCATCTTTAGCCGAAACATTCTGGGCATCAATAGATTGGTGCCGTCCTAGTTAACAATGAACCAAAAGTGTTCCAAGGAAGGACAACCAGTGGACCAGCAACAGGGTCATGGGGGGGGGGGGGGGTCAAGGCTCACTGATGCATGTGGGGAATGAAGGCTAGGCCATCTGATCCATTTCTAAAGATGTGCTACTGTAGCACCAATTGCTGAAAAAATTTGTGATGGTGATGAGAGAAAGATGTCAGAACACATAGAGCATTACAGCTTGCTGCACATGGGGCTGTGTAACCACAGATTGGTCAGAATTCTTATGTCTCATGTCCACTGGCAAATCTGCCTACAATGGGCATGTGAGCATTAGAACTGGACCACGGAGCAATGGAAGAAGACCAGGTGTTTTCTTTTACATCAGACACATCACTTACCAGGGTAAGAGCCGGCACCAAGATGCACAAAAAGAAGAAGGCAAACTGGCAAAGGCAGTGAGATGCTCTAAGTAATAAACCTTAGTTCATGGTATTTATGTGGATGTTACTTTGACACATACAACCTACCTAAACATTGTATGGACAATATACATCACTTAATGGCAAATATATTCCCTATTGGCAATGGCCTATTTCTGCAGGATAATTTCCTGGTCACATGAAGAAATTGTTTAGAAATTGTTTGAAGAACATAATCTTCCCAAATCTCAATCTGATCAAGTATCTGTGGAAAGTGATATGGAAAACCAGGTCGATCCATGAAGTCTTAATATTTACAGGACTTAAAGGATCTGCTGCTGCTGCTAAAATCTTGGTGCAGAATCAAGGTCTCAATGAGATTGAGCAGTTCAGACAGCATGAGGTGGGTACACAATAGTAGATGGGTGCTTGTAGTGTTATGGTTGATCAAGGTGTGAATGTGTATATTGTATTTCATGAAAAAATGTATTTCACGTCACAAACTTAATTAAAGGGGTACTGCAGAGTAGGTCAATTTACTCCCTATTCACAGGATCACGGGGGCCCCACCAGTCTGACTCCCCGCGATCTCCTGCACTCCGGCTCTACTCAAGTACAGAGTGGGGATCCACACACGCCTCCATTCACCTCTATGAGAGAGCTGGAGATACCTGAGCTCTGTACTCGTGTATCTCCGGCTCTCCGATAGACATTAATGGAGAATGCATGCCGTTTCCCCTGCGATCAGACCCTTATTCCCTATCCGGTGGATAGGGGATAAATTGTCCTACATTTCAGTACTCCTTTAAATGGCACTCTCATTAAAACTAATGTTTGCTACTGCACTCCTTATGGTAAATAAAAAATATCTTTCGAATGTACTTTGTTTAAAAAAAAAAATAATAATTCAGTTTTCTATGTTTTATTTGTGTTTAAAAAAGCTGCCACTAGGTGTCTGCCTACTTCACATCCCCCCACCATCTCTTGCACAGACTGCTGGCGTGGCAAAAGTCCAAAATCAGGAAATGCAGTCTGGAGTGTTGAGGGGTGTGTGTCCAGCCTTAGCCAATGATAGCTCATCTCACACTGAACTGCTCTGGGCTGTGTGTAGCAGAGTGAGGGAGGAAGTTCTCCCCTATATGTCTTCAGATGATGTCACGACTGCTGGGTAACGCCCCTTCCCAGTCTGTCAATCTGACTGAGACTGAGCAGAAAATACAGAGCAATATCAAGGTAGAAAACTAAAAAATAATAACAATAAAGGCAGGGGGTGGTTTATCATGATGGGGGCAGTGGAGGATTATAACATTTAACAAGATCATGAGAGGTACTCTTTAAATAATGTAATCTGTAAATAAAGTATACGGGCATCTTAACAATACAGTTAATGAAATAGTCACCAATTCCTGCTTGAAATCCAAGTCCTTATCCACATCAACGTAGCCTATACGTGTCTGGGATTTGTTGAGTTCATCTTCCACACTCCCAGATAATCCAGCTGTTTCAGCAATAAATCTCCCTGCTTCCCATCCCTTGGAACTGGCATCATCTTCTCCAACGTCTGACTCCACTGAAAAAAAAAAAGAGAGATACCGTAACATATTCCATCTTAGTATAATGTACAGTTCTCATTCTGGCCACTAAACCTCAATAAGCGACATGTCCTGTTCGGTAGAGATCATTTTTCTGCATTCTCCTCCTTGCAATGGGAAGTAATATCTATATAGAAAGAACACAGGATCCACCATTTACAATAGATGATGATTATAGCTCAGCCTCTCCCCCTCTCTGCAAAGTGAATTCTAAGGGAGAGTTCAGCTCCAAATTAAAGGATCCTATGGTCAATGGAGGTGTAGCAAAGAATCTCTTTAAATCAGTTTTTTCCTAACAGTGTGTCGGCAGCTGTTGCATAACTACAACTCCCAGTATGCCTTTGGTTGTCCAGGCATGCTGGAAGTTGTAGTTTTGCAACAGCTGGAGACAAACTGTTTGGATAACACTGATCTAAATGCTGCTTACAGACATTCAGATAAAATTGCTGCCCCCATAATCATGAACACAAAACATAAAAAGCAGCGAAAAAGAAATTTACAATCAGAAAATAAAAATATATTTTTTTTAAATGTGTATTTATATCTGATTTTAATAAGTAAGAAAGCAGCCATGTTTCAATCCTGCACAACCCTCTAACGCAGTATACCGGATTTTCGCCACATAAGACGCTCCGGCATATAAGAAACACCCAATTTTAAAGGAGGAAAATCTAGAAAAAAAAGATTCTGAACCAAATACAATGTAAAGTATAGGACAGTGATCTTCAACCTGCGGACCTCCAGATGTTGCAAAACTACAATTCCCAGCATGTCCGGACCGCCGTTGGCTGTCCGGGCATGCCGGGAGTTGTAGTTTTGCAACATCTGGAGGTCCGCAGGTTGAAGACCACTGGTATAGGAGGTAATACTCCCCGCCGCTCCGGACCCGTCCCCGCTGCCCTGGATGTCGCCCTCCATCGCTGTCGCCGCGTCCCTGGGGTGTCCCCGTTGCTCCGGAACGTCTCTGCTGCCCGGGATCCTCGCTCCGCGTTGCCGCCATCACGTCGCTAAGCACGCTGCTCCTATTGGATGACGGGACGGCGTGCGCGACGACATGACGACGACGAAGGAGAGCGCCGGCCATGCAGGGGATCCCGGCACAGAGCAGTCATTCGCCGTTCGGACACCGAGGAGACAGGTAAGGTCCCTTCCGGTGTCCTGTAAGCTGTTCGGGACGCCACAATTTCACCGTGGCGGTCCCGAACAGCACGACTGAGCAGCCGGGTTAGTGTCACTTTCGCTTCAGATGCGGCGGTCAGCTTTGATCGCGGCATCTGAAGGGTTAATACAGGGCATCACCGCGATCGTCATGTATTAGCCGCGGGTCCCGGCCGTTGATGGCCGCAGGGACCGCCACGATATGACAGGGTTTTAATGTGTATTTGCCGTATAAGACGCACCAACTTTTCCCCTCCAGTTTTGGGGAAGAAAAAGTGCGTCTTATACGGCGAAAAATACGGTAATCACTTTTCCTTTATTTTATAATATACATTTTTGTTTCCCACCACGATCTGCCTTGAATTTCTCAAACACTTGCCTATTGAAGGAATTCTATAACCCGGATGGGGCATTCTAACCTAACGTGGTAAGAGAGGATGTTATACTGAGGATTATTATTTAATATGGCGCTAAAGTGTGCCATTAATCTGCAAGGTCCATTTTAAAGCAAAAACTAATCAACAGACTGATTTTTACTGGATTTGCTATGGAATATACAAGTTTCTGACCAAGAAGGGTGGAGAGCCAGTGGATTTGATATGTAAATGTGCAGCTATTGTTTTGTGTGCTCCTCTATTGTACTGTCTGCTGTAATACTAATCGAAAAGAACAATGGTTACTCAAAACAAGAACACAACTAAATGGAAATCTCTCTTGTAATGTAAATGTAACCTTCACCTTCACTTAGGGCGTGTGCTGTCTAGTCTGAGACTATTGATTCAGTGGCAATGGTCTATGACCCCTTTTTTTGGGAAAGGCTAATATTAACACAACAAAACTAAGTTTCATTTTGTAGAGAGAGTGAATATTGCGGGTATGTTACTTGCATTTTGCCGTTTCTTGAACTGCCTGTATGCATGAGGTAAATGTAGGCGAGTTCAGCATGATTGGCCAAGTATTTTCTTTTTTAGACTTGTATTGCTTCTGACTCATTTAAAGGGGTTATCCAGGATTCAAAAAACAAACCTAATTTCTTTCAAAGACCGCTCCCTGTCTGTCTAAAGTTTGGGTGTGGTTCTGAAGCTCAGTTCCATTGAAGCAAATGGAGCCAAGTTGTAATACCACACCCAACCTGGAGATAGATAGGGAGCGGTCTTGGAAAGAAATTAGGTCTGTTTTTCAATTCCTGGATAACCCCTTTAATGTTTCTGCGGATTCCGGAATCGGGAAGAGGAAATTTCACCGTGTGCACAGTGCAGCAGAATCCTATTGAAATCAAGGGGACTCTGCTACAGCAAAATTTCCCAGCAGAATATTCCAGCAAATTTCAGCTTGGAAATTCCACCATGTGCAAAGGGGTACTCCGGCGCTTAGACATCTTATCCCCTATCCAAAGGATAGGGGATAAGATGCCTGATCGCGGGGGTCACGCCGCTGGGGACCCCCATGATCTTGCACGCAGTACCCCATGTTCGCTCCGGGTCTGATTACTGGCGACCACGGGGCCAGCAGCATGTGACGTCACGCCTCCGCCCCGTGTGACATCACGCTCCACCCCTCAATGCAAGCCTATGGGAGGGGGCGTGACAGCTGTCCCAGCGGCGGGACCCCCGCGATCAGGCATCTTATCCCCTATCCTTTGGATAGGGGATAAGATGTCTAAGCGCCGGAGTACCCCTTTAAAGTTTCTTATATTCGCTTGTACTACTGATCTATGCAAAGTTTGTTCAAATGACAGTGCCTGTTTAAGCCTTTAATAGATACTTAAAGGGGTTCTCCACCATAAGGTGATTTTAGTATGTACCTGGCAGACAGTAATGGACATGCTTAGGAAGGATCTGCGCTTGTCTTGGGGCTAAATGGCTATGTTGTGAGATTACCATAGCACTGTGACTAGCTTTTTGTGAACTGTATTTCCTGTTTGACTTTTCTTTTCTTGACTACAAATCCCATATTTCCATTTTCCTCCATCCCACACATCAGCCACCCCACCCATTGAAACATAAATGAGCTGCATCCAGTCAAAAGACCTGTGGTTTTCAATCAGGGTGCCTACAGCTGTTGCATTAGTTGCAGATTGATCTCTCTCCCACCAAGTGATCCCTTAACCCATTGAAGCAGACAGGCTCCCTGTCATCAGCTGACTAGTGAGTCAGGTCTCTGCCACATTGCAACCTGGGAAAAATCTGAGACAACAGTCATTTTGTATGCTGGTAAAAATAAATATTGGGGTGAAAATCACAGAAGAATTGTGAGAAAACCGTCACACACAGGTACAGACACTATATTATGAACTACAATAACTTTACAGCCCCTGAAACATAGTCAAATAAAAAAAAATCCTGGAATACCCCTTTAATACATATGGCTGTTTTTAGGTTGGTGTGCAGAAACCTAAAATCTACTGACACTTTCTGACAACTCTTCTTCTGTATCAGCGTTCTGAGTACAGACAGGCAGGTGATGGGCTTGGCAGCTGATACCCTAAAGGTATGTTCAAACATCAGAATGTCCGTGCGGAATTCGGCTTGAATATTCCACATGGACATTCCTCTGCAGAAGAGTCCCATTGATTTCAATGGGATTCTGTTGAACTGTGCATTCCAGCATTCACAGAAAGACTAGACATGCTTATTCTTCCTGCGGATTCTGCTCGTAAATGCACTGTCACCTATGAGATGGCGCATTTTTGAGCGGTCATAGCCAGACTTCTAGATGTGCAGAAAGATCTTTTTATGAACTTTCTAGTGAGGTTTCATATATATAGGCCTGTAACCATGGCAAGGGGGCATCCTCTACATCTAGAGGAAAGAAGGCTTTACCATCATCACAGATTCTTTACTGTAAGAGCAGTGAGACTATAGAACTGTCTGCCACACAATGATGTCTGACTCAAAAAACTTCAACCAAACTTCAACCAAAGAGAACCCAAAGAAGCGCAACCAGCACAAAACTTTGCCGTAGAGCTGTGACGCCCCCTGACGAAGCCCATACGCGAAACGTGCGTTGGGGTGCCGGTGCTTGGTGTTCCTGGCTTGTGGGTTTATGACAGGTAGTTTTCTTAGGTGTTCCTCTCTTCCAATTTTGGTTTCTCTTTTGTTTATACTACTGCATTGCTGCCTCCTATCTTTTACTTATGTATGCTAGATGCTATACTTACATTGTACTACACTAGGAATCTGCAGTCTTTTCAGTTTTCTATTGTATATGTACCTTATTGAATACCTACATTACCCATACCAGATTCACCGGCACTATTTGTCTCCTGCCCTTGGTCATCTTGTGCCTTTTTAATCATTTTAATTGTTTGTCTTATTCTGCCTAATAAAGCTTGTTATACCTTTATGAAAGATTGTCAGTATCGTGGGTCTCTTTGTTTTTTGGTTAGATAAAACTACAACTCCTGTCATGCTTGCTGGGAGTTGTAGTTTTGCAACATCTGGAGGTCCGCAGGTTGAAGGTTCAGAATCTTTTTTTTCTAGATTTTCACCCTTTACAATTGGGTGCGTCTTATATGCCGGAGCGTCTTATATGGCGAAAAATCCGGTATGTCATCTACAACTGCAGCATGTCTAAGGAGGAGGCAACAATCAGGAACAATAAGTAAACATTACTATTAAAAAAGAGAAACAAAAACAACGCTCATGGGGGCAGATGGCTTATTTTGGGGCATTCTAAAGAACAGTGTTTTCAAAACAGTGTCACCAGCTGTTGCAAAACTACAACTCCCAGCATGCCCGGACAGCCAAAGGCTGTCCGGGCATGCTTGGAGTTGTAGTTTTGAAACAGCTGGAGGCACACTGGTTGGGAAACACTGCTTAAAAAAGGAATTCCTGAAAAGGATGATAACAGGGAACAAAAGCCTGTACCCAACAACACATGACGGTATGCCAGACGTCAGTATCTCTTTAATGATATGCCTCATACAAAATATAAAACACCATACACCCCTAGCAATAGTTTTATCAATAACCCAGGTGTCTGGCAGCAAAGCTACCCCCACTGCACATAGCCTTATCCCCCGGCTGCACCTGCACAGCCCATCACAGCCATACGTCACTTACTGTGGCCAGGTACGCAGGAATGTTAGTTTATCAAGGAACAGCTGAATTACCAACAACTACGCATGCGCAAAACCTCCCCACCCGGAAGTCATACTTCCTCAATTCTTTTTTTTTTTTTTGCGTTTCAGCCGTGCGTTCCACGTACACTTCCTAGTACCCTAAGGATATAACGTGACGTCTGGTTATCAAGTGAACCGCTGTGTCTTACGGCTGTCGTTTTGCACTGTAATCTATTCAGCTGTTCTTGTTATGTCCTAGTGGCTGAGTGCGCTGTATGTACGTTTCAATTCTAACTTCAATTAGTCGAATAGTTCAAACAGAAACACATTTCTTCGTAGCCAATCAAGCGTGAGGAAGTGAAAGCGGATACGCCTTTGTCGTGACGTCAGCGCGCACGCCCCACAACTACAACTTCCTGCTATGGTCCAGAGGCCGCGCATGCGCCGTACAGCATTCAGTGCCTGGAGCGATCGTGTCGGGATCAGGTAAGAGGATCGGTGTGCGCGGTGGTTTACACAAGGTATAGCAGTGCTCCCCGTATTTTATCTGTCAGGACATGCTGGGAGTTGTAGATAGCTGGGCAGCCATAGGTTGTGGAGCTCTGATGTGTACAATGTGGGGGTGTATTCTGATGTATGGACCCCAGTGTAGGCTTAGTATATATATATATATATATATATATATATATATATATATATATATATATATATAATCTCTGGTAAGTATATGGCATGACTTATCTTGTCCTCGGACTACGTTCTTGTGGTAGGCCTGTGTTATAGCCTAGTGCTGCATTCACACTTCTGCAGGCTTCAGAGCTGACAGCATCTGCTGCTTTGGAGATTTGCATTATGGGATTTGTAGTCTTTACGCTGGGCTCTCTATGGTGATGTTGGAAATAAGTTGTTTTCTTACATTTAATGACTGTCAACAAGATCGCTGACTGTTCCTAATATTATTTTTTGCCACTGTGGATGTATAAATATTAGCTGTAAGGATATGTTTGTGTGTGCTGGGTTTGTAGTAGAAGTCTGCCCATCTGCGTATGGATTTTTACCAATTCCATTTAGGTTTATAGGGTAGGCACTGAAATGTCTGCTCCAAATATACCATATATGAAAAAATGGGGGAGATTTATCAAAACCTGTGCAGAGGAAAAGTTGACCAGTTGCCCATAGTAACCAATCAGATCACTGGTCAACATTTCCTCTGCACAGGTTTTGATCTCCCCTATAGACATTTTAAGGGTTTACCTAGGTGTTATAACTAGCTGACCTGTTGGTGTCCGACCACTGGGACCCACAAACAGTCATGAGAACAGCGGTCAGTTGTCCCCTGAGTTAATGCAGGCACAGTGCACATGTTTAACCATCACTCCATTCACTGTCTATGCGAATTAAAAAGGTTTCTGAGCGCTGAACAATGTTGGATAATTCCATAGACTTGGACTGGATCGGTGGCAACTGACCAAGCGCCTCCCCCCCTCTTTATTATTTATTTATTTTATTTTTTGCTCCATTGGGGTCAAAACTGTCAGAGACTTGCTGATTATCTACTTGTCTCCATTGTGTAGATGAGGTAACCTTTTGTCTTGGGATAAACTCTATAGCGTGGGCCCTGTAACATTTGTGCGGTTATTTATTGTATGTATATTTGGTTAAGTGTGTGTAGAGATAGATAGAGATATATATATATATATATATATATATCTATATCTATCTATCTATCTCTAATATGTGTGTGTATATGTATCGGTTTGGCCAATATTCACGATTTTGGACGTTATCCGTATCGACAATTACCTTGGCCATAATCCGGCCAGAGACCGTCGCCGCTTCCCCATTTCCTCCCCCCCCCCCATCCCCGGTTTTATAATGACCTGTTCCCGGGATCCGCACTACTTCTGGCTTCTGCTGCGTCCTGCGTTATGCTGTGCGCTGCGGTGCGCAATGACGAGTGACGTCCTCAACGCGACATCGTCAGTGTGCACAGTGACAGCTCAGGACGCCGCTGGAGCCAGAAGTAGCGTGGACCCCGGGAACAGGTAATTATAAAACCGGGGATGGGGGAGGCAATGGGGCGGCGGTCTCTGGCCGGTGCGTTGGGGGTGCGGTGGTTGGACTTAGGACCGGCAGGGGGAGAGAAGCGAGTGGCGGCGTCAGGGGGGTGTGCTGAAATAGCCGATAACTTACACCAGAATGTCAGTATAAGTTATCGGCCTTAAAGTCCACAGAGTATCGGCCCTAAAAAAAATAATCAATATCGGACGATCCCTTGTGTGTGTGTGTGTGTGTGTGTGTGTGTGTATGACGTAAGTAACTTTCTATTTCTGTGTGGACAGATGGCAGTTTGAGGAAACCTATATACTCTGAGCACAGTATTGGAACTATAAACAACAGCCATGAAGATCGCAGTGGAGGGTTGCTGCCATGGGGAACTTGATAAGATCTATGAGACCATCCAGTTCCTGGAGAAGAAAGACAACACTAAAGTAGATCTCTTGCTTTGCTGCGGAGACTTTCAAGCAGTGAGGAATGAGGGGGACATGAAATGCATGGCTGTGCCTCCAAAATACCGCCAGATGCAGACATTTTACAAGTAAGGCCACATCACAAACCTAATACTGAAATAGAAGTAGCAGAGGTCCTACTCCTGTGCCGCACCCTGACATAAATGTACATCATAGAACCTTTAAAGGAGTAGTAGTCCAGTGCTGAAAAACTTATCCTAAGGATAGGGGATAAGTTTCAGATCGCGGGGGGTCTGACCGCTGGGGCCCCTGCAATCTCCTGTACGGGGCCTCGGCAGCCCGCAGGAAAGGGGGCGTGTTGACCACCTCACGAAGCGGCTGCTGACACACCCCCTCAAGACAACTCTATGGCAGAGCCGGAGCGCTGCCTTTTGGCAATCTCCGGCTCTGCCATAGCGCTGTATTGAAGGGGCGTGTCAGCCACAGCTTTGTGCAGTGGTCGACACCCGCTATCTGGTCAGCGAGCCGGGGCACTACACAAGAGATCACGTGGGGGCCCCAGCGGTCGGCCCCCTGCGATCTGAAACTTATCCCTTATCCTTAGGATAGGGGATAAGTTTTTCAGCACTGAAAATCTCCTTTAAGTCACAGCATGCCATGACATTTGTCACAGCATGCCAAAGGGGAAAACTGTGTAAAACTGTTAAGGTACATGGAGCATAAAGACCTAGATAAGATACAGTTACGTAAACCATTGAGTGGTTAGCATGGTTACCCTAGTGTTTCAGGGTTTAATATAAACCAGAGACAATATTCGCATGGGATTTGCATGTTCTCCCCATGTTTGCATGGGTTTCCATTGGTTTAAAAACATGCACTCAAGGTAATGTTCCCCAACCACTGTGCTTCCAGCTGTTGCAAAACTATAACTTCCAGCCTTCCTGGACAGCCTTCAGCTGTTGGGACATGCTGGGTGTTGTAGCTCTGCACAGTGGTTGGGAAACAATGCTCAAGGGCAAAGTTATCTACCTGTTTGAGAGAAGGATTAGACTGTAAGGTGCACTCTGGATAGTAACTGATGAAGGTATTTACAGTTCTATAGAAAGTATGTGTGTATATATATATATATATATATATATATATATATATATATATATATTAATATATTGTTGTTTTTTAGGTATTATTCTGGTGAGAAACAAGCTCCAATACTCACAATCTTCATTGGAGGAAATCATGAGGCTTCAAATCACCTCCAGGAATTACCCTATGGTGGATGGGTTGCACCTAATATATACTACATGGGTACGTATAGCATTTTACACTAACTCCAAAATCATTAGATGATTCCTGAATGCATTATGTTTTAAAGAGAAAGGGGCTCTGGCTACTTTTTGACCGCTAACATTGAAGACATATTGATAGATGTTATAGTCTGTTTCTTGGTGTTTCTTCGACCAACAGGACTGGCCCTGATACCTAGAATGAAGGGGCAATATTGTGTCTGATCCGGGTCATGAATGATGCGGAGTGGGTGTAATCCCAGTGGGTCTGCTTTATTCAATGCATCTGTTGTACCCTTATTGACCTGTTAGATCAGATATCATGCCAAGAATGTTAGTTATTAGAATACCTTTTTAATACTTGGCTTAAGGGTAGGGTCACACGCACGGTCTACCCTGCCACAGCCCTGTGTGTATGCAGTAAGGTTTGGAGGCAGGCCAGCGCACCAATGTGACTGATGTGTGGGCCTGCCTCCAAACCTTACTGCATACACACAGAGCTGCGGCGGGTAGCCATGCGTGTCTGCTCATAGCTCATCATGAAATATGCTGCAAATGCGCTTCTTGTGACCCTACCATTAATGGGTATTTAGTATTCATGTAGTGTCAGCTGTTAAGTTTGATAGCTAAATGTTAATCTATTTTATTTTTTTCAGGATATGCTGGTGTTGTGAATTATCGTGGCGTGAGAATTGGAGGAATTTCTGGAATTTTTAAGCCCCATGATTATAGAAAAGGTGAGTATGTAATTATAATAGAGATGGCTACATGTGACTTTAAGAGCTTATTAACCCCTTTTGTTGCCAAGAACAATCTACTTGCATCATTGCTAGAGCATATAGATATCATAGATGGAAGTCCATGTTTTGGGACAGTCTGGATCATCAGGCCCACAGTCTGTCTCACACTGAGGGGTACCCCGCCACAGCCCTGTGTGTATGTAGTAAGGTTTGGAGGCAGGCCCACATGTCCTCCAATATGTCAGTTTTAAGCTAATGTGGACACAGCCTCAAAGACACTCTTTATTCCTCCTTCTTTCACCGTGTTCTATAAACGAGTCCTATGAGGAGAAGTACTAATGGTTATTAAAGGGGTTTTCCCGCAAAGGTTAGACATCACCAATTCACAGAATAGGTGATGAGTGTCTAATTGTTGAGGGTCCAACCAGATATGACTTTCCTTTTGTAGGAAATAAAGAAAACCTTTTTAATGGCCCCTACTATAGCTCTAAATCTCATCTTCAAGCAGATTTCTTACAGCTTTATAGAGTTGTGGCTAGATCTGCCCTATTGATTTATCTTTAACCAGGTTAGGAGGCAAGACAAAAAAATTATCAGAAAGAAATCTTGTTCGACACTTACAATGTACAATAATTTTTTTTTTTTTTACTTTTAAGCTGTAGACTGATTTGTAGCTTTCATCCTTTTTGTACAGTACATACATTACAATAACATTTCTCCTGTGCAATTTCTTTAGGTCATTTTGAACACCCTCCATACACGAAAGATACAATTAGAAGTGCATATCATGTGAGGAACATAGAGGTCTTTAAACTTAAACAGGTAGGCAGACAGTACTGCTATTCTCCCTCCCAAGGTCTACCTCAAATTTGCAAGAAGTTAAAGATGCATTCGGGGCACATACACTGCTGATAACAGGCCATGAGTGTGTAATGTATTGGGGTCTAACCCAAAGATCAGAAGAACAATTTCTGGACACTACTGTACATCTAGATGCAGCTGTGTGCTCGGCTCCACTTTGGACCTTTTTTTTTTTTTTTTTTTCTTTTTTCTTCTTCCTCTCTAATAAATGTGGGAGTCACTGGGTTCAGCCCCCCCTACTACCTATATATTGATCAACAGATTGAGTGACTTGCATGGAAAAAAAAATAGTTTAAGGTGAAGTCTGGATTTTCCATCTGTATCTTGTGCTGCTTAAAGGGGTATTCCAAGTTACATTTACTTATCACCGATACACAGACCACTATCTACTGATGACTGGGATCCCCACAATCTCTAGAACCTAGCCCTGGGTCTTTATTATGAATAGAGCAGTGATTCCCACAAACACCACAGCTCCATTCATTGTCTATGGAGCCACTGAAGATAGCCAAGTACAACGCTCAGCTACCTTCAGCAGTTCCTACAGAAAATCAATTGAGCATGACTCGCTGCCCCAATTATAACAAAGACCATTCTAGAGATCACCAAGGGCCCCTGTGGTCAGACCCCCTACGAGCTGACCCTTATTCCCTATTATGTTGTTATGGGATAAGAAAATAGAAGTCAAAATACCCTTTTAATGAACAACTGGCCCTGATAATGAAAATACAAATATCATATAGTTACATGTAATGTAACTGTGATAGTTGGATTTCCATTATCAGGAATATATTGTATATACAGTAGATAATAACCTAAAAAGGCAGCCTAGTAAATGCTGATAATCTTATCGGTTATAACCTAACATTTGCAGCTAAAAGATCCTATGGATGTGTTTCTGTCCCACGACTGGCCCCGTGGCATCTATCATTATGGTAATAAGAAACAGCTGTTAAAGAAAAAGGAGTTCTTCACACAAGAGGTAGAGAGCAACATCCTTGGCAGCCCGGCAGCCAGCGAGCTCCTCCACTATCTCCAGCCCTCATACTGGTTTTCTGCTCACCTCCATGTCAAGTTTGCTGCTTTTATGCAACATCCGGTAAGAACAGACACACTTTTATTGTCTTAGTCCTTGCTTGTGTTGATTTACAAGGTTGTTTTTACCCTCCTTTCCAAGCAGGATTATATGTAGTAGTTTTAGTGCACAAATATTATGAGATTTACCCAAGAGGTTCTGTGATATTTAACCAGTTTTATATTAATTTTTTTTATAGAATAAAGAAGAAGGCAAGTTACCTAAAGCAACAAAATTCTTGGCACTTGATAAATGCCTACCACGTCGAGAATTTCTCCAGGTGAGAATGATTTACTGTAGTCTGGCTGCAATATTGTTGTCATTTATATCTGCTGTCAAGCTTATTGAATGGTATTTTTCTTTTACCAAGATTATTGAGGTGGAGCATGATCCAAGTAAGCCAGAACAACTACAGTATGACCTAGAATGGCTGTCGGTTCTCAAAGCAACCAAAGACCTCCTAAATCTTACATCAAATACATGGAATATGCCGGAAAACAATGGTCTACACAGCAGGTGAATTTCACATTTAAAATGTCTTTATGTTGTTTTTAGTATACATGACTATCATGATATTCGTTCAAAGTAAACATATATAGCAAAAAAAATTTTTTAATGGACAATGGTCCAACATACAGCCTCCAGCTAAAGTGGAGATGACTAGCATGGTGGCATAGTACCTTTTATGAACAGTATATATACGGGAAAAAGTGTTGCAGAATACCTTTTCCTGTATTACAGTATCTCACATGAGTACACCCTATTTTATTATATATTTTCATGTGACCACACTGAAGAAATGACTCTGCTACAATGTAAAGTAGTGAGTGCACAGCTTGTATAACTGCTTTGTTACTGTCCCCTTAAAAATAACTCAACACACAGCCATTGTCTAAACCTTGGCAACAGAAGGGAGTATACCCCAGTACCTGTGAGTACAGTGGAAATGTCCTAACTGGGCCCAATTAGTTATTAGTGTTACAATGTCTCAGAAGAATGCAAAGACTCTAAAACTCATCTGCAGCATGGTGGGCAATACCATGCAGTGGTTACAAATGGAACAGGCCTCTCCATGATCAACTAAAGAAGTTGAGTGCACATGCTCAGCATCCTATCCAGAGGCTGTCTTTGAGAAATAGACATGAGTGCTGCCAGCCTTGCTGCAGAGGTTGAAGTGTGTGTGTGTGTGTGTGTGTGTGTGTGTGTGTGTGTGTGTGTGTGTGTGTGTGTGTGTGTGTGTGTGTGGAGAGTGAGGGTGATATCAGCTTGTCAATGCTCAGACCATACGCTGCACACTGCATCCAATTGGTTTGCATGGCTGTCCTCCCAGAAGGAAGCCTCATCTAAAGATGAAGCACAAGAAAGCCTGCAAACAGTTTTCTGAAGACAAGCGACTAAGGCCATGGATTAGTGGGACCATGCCCTGTGGTCTGATGAGACCAAGATAAACTTACTTGGTACAGGTAGTGGTAAGCATGTGTTGCTAAAACCAGGTGAGAAGTACAAAGACAAGTGTATCTTGCCCTCAGCCAAGCATCGTGGTGAAAGTGTTGCTGGCACTGGGAAGCTACAGTTCATTGAGGAAACCAGGAGTGACAAGATGTACTGTGACATACTGAAGCAGAGCATTATTCCAACATGATTACAACCCCAAACACAGCTTTAAGACCGCTGCCTTGTTAAAGAAGCTGAGGGTAAAGGTAATGGACTGCCCAAGAATGTCTTCTGACCTAAACTCTATTGAGCATCTGTGGGGCATCCTAATACAGAAGGTGGGGGAGCTCAAGGTCTCTAACATCCTCCATCTCTGTGATGTTATCATGGAGGAGTGGAAGAGGACTCCAGTGGCAACCTGTGAAGCTTTGGTGATCTCCATGAAAAAGAGGCTTAAAGCAGTGCTGAAAAATAATGGTGGCCACACAAAATAGGGATGTACTCAGTTACTCACTTTTGTTGCCAAGGTATTTTGTGTGTATTGTTGTTTTGAGGGGACAATTCTTCAGTGTCACATAATGAGCTATAATTTATTTCAAAAAATGTAAGGGTGTATGACATACTGTATATACAAATATTCTGCTCCACTTTTCCTGTATATACATTGTACCTAAAGGCACCATGCCACTTCACTTGTCATTTCCACTTTTCCTGGAGGCTGTATGTAGATACTGTACATATAAATGCAGTGACAACATATTCTGGATCAGTGTAAATCATGAGGAGGCCTTACACATGATTTATTGGATCCTATTGAAAAAAAAAAGAAAATAAATATATTAAACACGATCAGAAAATGATCTAGTTTGGTAATTCTAAACATCTTTTCTTTGGAGTTTTACTGTTTTGCATATGAAAAATAGTTATGTCTTTGAAGGCACCTGAGGTTCCTACTTTGGCGCAGTGGGCTGAAATAGGTAATTTATGTATCCCCTAATACTGTATATTGATCACAAGTGTCCTGAAAAAAACATGGTCCAGCTCTATTGAGAACTTGGCCAACATGCACATTGCTTTGGCTCAAAATACCATTCTCCTACCCAGGTGTATTGGGGGTGAGGAACAGGAGCAAAGTGTGTATACCAACCTGCAAATGTCTTGTTGTACTGATGAATACTCCAAATAACCTTTAAAAGTTATCTATTGTTAAATCTAATTTTTATGCTAATCTTTATTTTTCTGTCACTGTCTGTACTGATGAAATTTTAGTTGCAAAAAAAATAAAAATACTGCAGACTATTACATAACACTAATCTTAAATTTTTTTCTATTGTAGGTGGGATTACAGCGCCACTGAACAAATGAAACAAGAAATCCTTAATGATTTAGGCAATGATCTCAATATTCCACAGAACTTTAGTGCCACTCTACCATGTTATAACCCAAATAATCCTCAGCACAAGAGGTTGCCATCCCATGTAGTTAATCCACAGACTACAGAGTTCTGTGCCCGCTTTGGAATTATTGACATCAATGCCAAGGTCCGTCAAAATGATGATGAAGGTGGAGAATTTGATGCGGCAGAAGATGACAGCAGTGGTTCTGTGGAAGATCCCAGTGAATACAGCACTGATACTTCCATCCTCTCTTCTTCAATTAACCCAGATGAGATCACTCTGGAGGATGATGAGGATGAAGAAGATAACTCTATACAGTCTGTAGAGCCCTCTCCAGAACATACCCCAGACTTATCCATTAATTTCTCTAACATTCAAGCACTTCCCGACTCAATGGCTGTCTCATCAGACGAAGCGATGGATTCAACCAATGATGAGCTAGAACGGTCAGAAAGCAGTCAGACCGAAGGAGAAGGAAAGAACCCAGAGAGGCAACTCAAGAGGTTAAGTGATGAGAACGGACGAGGCAGCGTGAAAATTAAGAGACGGAATCAAGCCATTTACACAGCTAAAGATGAAGATGATGAGTAAATCCTCTGGGGTGCATAATATGAACTATTGCATCTACTTATAAATTTACCAAACTGTCATGCCACCAGCTGGAAAAGGGGTTTTCCAGGCTTAAAAAATATTTTAATGTGTTTAATATTAATTTGTTCATTATGGAAATATGTCTGGCATGAGGTTTGTTTACTTTTTAAATATTTTATATTTCAGTTAAATGTGCCCATCTCATTCCCCTTAAAAAATACAGTCCTGTAAAATGACATGTTTCCAGTGTATAAAGTATACGTTTTAATTAACATTTTTATAGTTTTCTTAAGGTTTATGGGCAGAAATTAATTTAAGAAAAAATAAACCAGGACTCTTTTAAATTGGTTTTTGTGTATTTATTTCTTATATGATTTACGGACTTTAGTATAAGTATTATGCTGCTGTGTTGTACAGTCAGAATCATCAGATATGTCATTGGTGAACTCAGACTCCTACATCAAAGCTCATACTTATTTCTAAAAATAAAGGGTGAGGCTCACTAAGGCTGGGCGGTATACCGTTCATAACAAATACTGAAATTTTTGTGATGCACAAGAAGAATTTTAACCCATACCGCAATACCGGTTGGGGGCCCCCCCCCCCCTTGGGAATGAATGAATCAGCCCAGCGCTGCGCTGTCCCCACATCGGGGAACCAATCATATGTGACCCGCGAGTGCTGTTCTGCCCCCCAAATGCCTTGACTATGACGCACAGGGACGTCCATGCGCAGCAGACGTACCTGCGCATGAACGTCCCTGTGCATCGTCGTCAAGGCAACATCACTAGTCCGGGGCCGGAGCGGAGAAGAGGGCCTCCTGGTGAAAATGGACAGCCCGGAACGACTAACCCTCCCCACCGGACGGTCCCTGAAGCCTAGATGGCCCGGACCAGCTCACCCTTCCTTCTCACCGAGGGGAGGTGAGTAGAAAACTAAAGGGGGTCTGGATGATGAAGGCCGCAGTGGTCTTCAACCTGCGGACCTCCAGAGGTTTCAAAACAAACTCCCAGCATGCCTAGATAGCTGATGGCTGTCCGGGCATGCTGGGAGTTGTAGTTTTGCAACATCTGGCGGTCCGCAGGTTGAAGACCACTGGGAAGGGATTGACAGGCAGAGAGTTCACTCGAGTATAAGCTGAGGGGAGCGTTTTCAGCACAAAAAAATCGTGCTGAAAAACTCTGCTTATACTAGAGTATATACAGTAGTAGAAAGTGAGTCAGTCTATTACTCTCTTCTGCCCTCCTCATGCTTGTCCTGTCCGTGTTACCTGTACTTTGTCTCAGCAAAGGCTTTGGCCAAGAGTACTATGACTATGCGCAATATTGTTCCCGTATCCGGTTTCAGTGTAAAAACTATGTATAGACATGTCATTGAAAACCGTATGCCAAAAGTAGCATCTGGTTGTGTACGTTTTGCACCATTTACGGTTTTATCAGTTTTTCCCGTACACAAAACTGTAGTCTACAACTGTTTTATGTCCGGGTGAAAAACCAGATACAACCTGTATAATTTTTTTAAATGGTGGTCAATGGGAACCGTACAGAACTGTATGTGTGTACGGTTCCATCCGGTTTGCACATGCACAATAGAACAAGAAGAACTTTAACCCCTTAAGGACGCAGGACGTAAATGTACGTCCTGGTGAGGTGGTACTTAACGCACCAGGACGTACATTTACGTCCTAAGCATAACCGCGGGCATCGGAGCGATGCCCGTGTCATGCGCGGCTGATCCCGGCTGCTGATCGCAGCCAGGGACCCGCCGGCAATGACCGACGCCCGCGATCTCGCGGGCGTCCGCCATTAACCCCTCAGGTGCCGGGATCAATACAGATCCCGGCATCTGCGGCAGTTCGCGATTTAAATGAACGATCGGATCGCCCGCAGCGCTGCTGCGGGGATCCGATCATTCATAACGCCGCACGGAGGTCCCCTCTCCTTCCTCCGTGCGGCTCCCGGCGTCTCCTGCTCTGGTCTGTGATCGAGCAGACCAGAGCAGGAGATGACCGATAATACTGATCTGTTCTATGTCCTATACATAGAACAGATCAGTATTAGCAATCATGGTATTGCTATGAATAGTCCCCTATGGGGACTATTCAAGTGTAAAAAAAAATGTAAAAGTAAAAGTAAAAAAAAAAGTGAAAAATCCCCTCCCCCAATAAAAAAGTAAAACGTCCGTTTTTTCCTATTTTACCCCCAAAAAGCGTAAAAAACATTTTTTATAGGCATATTTGGTATCGCCGCGTGCGTAAATGTCCGAACTATTAAAATAAAATGTTAATGATCCCGTACGGTGAACGAAAAAAAATAAAAGTACAAAATTCCTACTTTTTTAATACATTTTATTTTAAAAAAAATTATAAAAAATATATTAAGTTTTTTATATGCAAATGTGGTATCAAAAAAAAGTACAGATCATGGCGTAAAAAATGAGCCCCCATACCGCCACTTATACGGAAAAATAAAAAAGCTAGAGGTCATCAAAATAAAGGGATTATAAACGTACTAATTTGGTTAAAAAGTTTGTGATTTTTTTTTAAGCGCAACAATAATATAAAAGTATATAATAATGGGTATCATTTTAATCGTATTGACCCTCAGAATAAAGAACACATGTCATTTTTACCATAAATTGTACGGCGTGAAAACAAAACCTTCCAAAATTAGCAAAATTGCGTTTTTCGTTTTAATTTCCCCACAAAAAGTGTTTTTTGGTTGCGCCATACATTTTATGATATAATGAGTGATGTCATTACAAAGGACAACTGGTCGCGCAAAAAACAAGCCCTCATACTAGTCTGTGGATGAAAATATAAAAGAGTTATGATTTTTTGAAGGCGAGGAGGAAAAAATTAAAACGTAAAAATTAAATTGTCTGAGTCCTTAAGGCCAAAATGGTCTGAGTCCTTAAGGGGTTAATCAAGGATTAACCTAAAACCGTATTTTTTTTTTTCTCTTTCTTTTTTTCCAAAAAACATTAAACAGTATGCAACCAGACATCCATTTTCAAACCATATACGGTTTAAAACCATACAGAGGTATACCGTATTTATCGGGGTATACCACGCACCAGCCTATAACACGCACCCTCATTTTACCAAGGATATTTGGGTAAAAAAAAGTTTTTTTACACAAATATCCATGGTAAAATGAGGGTGCGTGTGTGCACGTGTATACCCCGATATACCCCCAGGAAAGGCAGGGGGAGAGAGGCCGTCGCTGCTCGCTTCTCTCCCCCTGCCTTTCCTGGGGTCTAGAGCCCTGCTGCCGGCCCTTCTCTCCCCCTGGCTATCGGCGCCGCTGCCCGTTCTGTCCCCCTGACTATCGGTGCCGGCGCCTCATTGCCGGCGCCGATAGCCAGGGGGAGAGAAGGGGCAGCGGCACTCATTGCCTCCTCCCATCCCCGGTGGCATAAATACCTGAGTCGGGTCCGCGCAGCTGCAGGCCTCCGGCGTGCGTCCCCTGCGTCGTTGCTATGCACGGCGCGGCGCACTGACGTCATGCGCCGCGCCGTTCAGCGCATAGCAACGACGCCGGGGACGCACGCCGGAGGCCTGCAGCAGCGCGGACCCGACTCAGGTAATTATGCCACCGGGGATGGGGGGAGGCAAGGGGGCAGCGGCGCCGGCAATGGGTGCCGCTGCCCCTTCTCTCCCCCTGGCTGTCGGCGCCGGCAATGGGGTGCCGGCACCGATAGTCAGGGGGACAGAACGGGCAGCGGCGCCGATAGCCAGGGGGTGAGAAGGGCCGACAGCAGCGCTCTAGACCCCAGGAAAGGCAGGGGGAGAGAAGTGGGCAGCGACGGCCTCTCTCCCCCTGCCTTTCCTGGGGGTGTATCGGCGTATAACACGCACACAGACTTTAGGCTAAAAAATTTTGCCTAAAAAGTGCGTGTTATACGCCGATAAATACGGTATATGGTTCGGTCCGGTTTTGACACGTGTTTTTTTTTTTTCTTTTACAGAAAACCTGATATGGGAACCGTATTGCTAAAACGACATCTGAATGCAGCCTTAGAGTGCCCTTTTTTTTTTTCCGCTAGAGAAAATATAAATTTTATTACAATCCAGGAGACTCACATTATGCTATTCTTTACTGTTTTCTATAGCAGCAAACAAAGGGTTAATAATATATTCCAAGAAAAAAGTTTAACAGGTGTTAACTAATATCTAGTGTTCGGTTAACAATGGTATAGTCTGAATAGATATAATGGCTCATCAGGATAGGCTTCTCCTCTTTCTTAGCTGCTATAGCTAGAGATAAGTACAAATTTCATACCTCATAACAATTTTTCATTATTCCATATATATTGTTTCCATTTATTTTAATTTAATTTTACCCTAATATATTATATATAGCCATATATTCTGGTTGTTTTAATACAGTATTTATGTACATTTCAGTCCATTGGTCACCACATTATATTCATATCTCTAATTCATATATCTAATGCATTACTACATTTCATTTTCCTTATTTTCTTTCTCTTATACTATTTCCTTATAGATATATCTATATCACCTATGTCACCACTATCCTCTATTCATCTAAATACCTCATACACTGTCCACACCGCATCCCTGAGGTATTTCCTGCCCCAGCTGGTTCGCGCAGTCATTCTCCTCAGACGCGCGTCCTTTCTCTGAGTCCAATTAAAATACTAACTAACTACTACCTATTATTTCATGATACATAATTCTGAATAATTTATTTCTCAGATAATACATTTCAGTAATTAATATATTTATGAATTCATTTGGTACAATAAATTTATTCTATTAACTATTATAATTTATATATATATATATATATATATATATATACACACACACACTTATTAATTTATATATATTTTATTTATTTACATCTTACACCCACAGGATATGTGTGGGTGTATACTTATATCGTTAGATATAGATGCATGTAGATATTTTGAAACATATATTCTGTTTAAAATACATGATCTAAAATAAAAAAAATTATACATACATATTTCTTTTTTTTTTTTTTTTTACTGTAATTTTTATTAAGAAGTTTTGCAGTTACAGTAATACAAAAGCAAAGTAAGTAAGAAACATCACGGCAGCCAGGCCCAACGCCTGTCGCGGGAATTAAGAACAGTACCAGGGCCGAGGCCCAGCAACAAGTAGCAGAACAGGGATCAGACCCTAACAAAAAACTGCCGAGGCACATAACGATACCCTAGACTAACTAAAGTAAGCCTCCGGCACAAAGCCATGATGCTACCATGGGCATAACATAAAACGTATGGGACTCATATACACGGGCAACCACGTACTACAACCCACCAAACACAAATAACAAGACGACAAAGTCCACTGACAAAAAAGGAGGGGATTGGGGAAGGGAAGACAAGCAACAACACACAAGTACAACATAGAACAACCACAAAAGGTACAAAAAAAGAAATCGGATAGAGAAAGAGAAGGAAGAGGGGGGGAGGAGGAGAGAAAATAACAGAGAGGAATATCAAGGCGGTTGCCTATCAGTATAACGATCCCAGGGCTCCCAGACCGAAAGAAATAAGGGGATAGAATTGTTGAGAGAAGCAGTCAAGAATTCCAAGGAACGCATCTCTCAGATACGCGCTGACAATTCTGACTCAGGAGGGGGGAGAGTCCTCTTCCAATGCTTGGCTACTAGGGTTTTGGCAGCCAGAACAACATGTTGGAAGAGCTTAAAAGGCTTTTTAGATAAGGAGGGATGAGAAAGATGGAGGAGGTAAATAAGGGGGTCCAGGGGGACCAATATACCTAACACATCATATAGCAATCTCTGCACCCCTCTCCAATAATCTGTCAATAGGGGGCAAGACCAAAATATATGGAACACTGTGCCCAGTCCCACCCCACACCGCCAACACTGAGGAGGAATATCAGGATTAAGTCTATTCAATAATTCTGGAGTATGATACCAGCCCATAATCAACTTATACTGAGTTTCTTTATAAGCCGTACAAATCGAAGCCTTAGAAGCCCTCTCCCAAATAGCCTGCCACTGAGGGAGGGCAATAGTAGTGTTGAGAGCCTCCTCCCAGTGACCCATATATCGGTGCGACGGTGGGGCTCCCCCGATAGGATGGAGAAGCAAGGAATAGATGTCAGAGAGAAGTCCCCTCGCCTGAGGCCCACCACGACACAATCTTTCAAACCCAGTAGGTAAAGACACCACTGTGGAGCCATGCAGAGATGACATATAATGTCGCAACTGCAGGTAGCGAAAGCGCTCAGATGAGGGGAGGTCCCAACGACTCATCAACCGGTCAAAGGGCAGGAGAGAACGTGAGAGAGGGTCAACCACATCCGCCCAGCAGAAAAGGCCCCTAGAACCCCATTCCCTTAACATAGCAGAAGACATATCAGGGGGAAAAGCAGGGTGGTAAAGAAAGGAGCGCATAGGGGAAAGGGGAGAAAATAGTCTGAACTTCACAGAGCAGTATCCCCAGACATATTTAGAGAATGCCATAGGGCCGAGCAGAGGAGGAGAGGAGACAGTAGAAGCCGAAGGAGACCAGAGAAAGGTGTTAGGATGTATGGGAGCTAACCAGAGCTTCTCCAGCTCCATCCAACAGCTATATGCATGATAAGAAGACCAAGCCGCTAGATGACGCAAATGGGCAGCCCAATAGTATTTAACCACGTCCGGGACCGCCAAACCCCCCCAGTTCCTACTGGCCATCATTACAGACATAGGGAGTCGGTGCCTCTTCCCATCCCAGATGAAACGGAAAATAGCCGACTGAAAAGAACGAAGGGCAGACAGAGGGACACGAGTCGGTAACGTTTCGAAAAAATAGAGGAGTTTCGGGAGAATCGTCATCTTAACCGCCGCAATACGCCCAAAAATGGATATGTACTGCGAGCGCCATTTCTCCAAGAGGGCTCGAAGTTCCCGAAAAAGCGGATGAAATTTGGTAGAGTAGATGGAGGAGTAGCGAGAAGTAATGTGAACCCCCAAATATTTAAGAGCAGAAGAAGACCACTTGAAGGAATAGTCAGAACGCAAGAGAGCGGAAAGGGACACAGGAAGGTTGAGAGGGAGTGCCTCAGATTTAGAGAGATTCACCTTATAGCCCGAAACCACCCCATAATCATGAAGAGTCTTGTATAAATTGGGAAGAGACAGCAAGGGACGGGAGAGCGTGAGAAGAACATCATCAGCAAACAAGCAAATTTTAAACTCCCTGTCATGTAAAGAGATACCAGTGATGTCCGGGTCCCTCCTAATCATGGCGGCCAAGGGCTCAATGCAGAGGGCAAAGAGCAAGGGGGACAGCGGACAACCCTGACGAGTGCCGTTCAGCAGAGGGAAGGTTGGGGAGGGAGTATGAGGAAGCTTAAGAGAAGCAGTGGGGGAAGAGTAAAGACCCCGCAGCGCAGTTAAAAAATTGCCCGTAATACCACATTTCTGAAGAGTGGCAAAGAGAAAAGGCCATCCCAACCTATCAAAGGCCTTCTCGGCATCCAGGCTAAGAAAAAGAGCCTGCTCAGATCTACGATTGACCAAGTCAACAAGAGCTATTACCCTCCTGGTGTTGTCACCACCCTGACGGCAGAGAATAAACCCAACCTGATCCTTATGGATGAGAGACAGGAGAAAAGCACAGAGTCTAACTGCCAACACCTTAGAGAACAGTTTCAAATCCGAATTAAGAAGGGCAATAGGCCGATAACTGGAGCAATCATGTGGATCCTTACCGGGTTTTGGTATCAAGGTAATCAGGGAATGTAAAAAGGACTGCGGGATCCCCTCCCCCATAAAAGAATTGAAAAGAGGGACAAGCTTAGGAATAAGAATAGAGGAGAAAGTCTTATAGTACAAGTATGTAAACCCGTCAGGGCCCGGGGAGCGACCAGCAGGCAGGGATTTGAGAACCTCTAAAAGTTCCTCCCCAGTGATGGGTGCATTAAGAGACTCCCGATCGGCCGCAGACAAAGTAGGCAGGCCACATCTGAAGAGATAATAGTCGAGAGCCGCTGTACGCTCCACCGGGTCAGACGGATGCTGAGAAGGAAGAGAATAAAGACCCTTATAGTAATCAACAAAGAGGAGGGAAATATCAGCAAGATGATAATGGAGGACCCCAGAAGAGTGCTTCAAAGCAGACGGAGACTGAGCTACCACTCGGTCACGTAGGTGCCTGGCCAACATTGTGTGTGCTTTATTACCCTTCTCGTAAAAACGTTGCTTGGCAAACAACAATTGCCGCTCAACCCTATGAAGAGCCAGGTCACCCAACTGCACCCGAGCAGCCACCAAGCGCCGTAAAGTAGGTAAAGAAGGAACAGACAGCAGGAGAGCTTCCAGACTAGCGATTTCCTTGCGGAGTTCCCGGGAGCGGCCCAAGGCATCACGCTTGAGTCGTGAACCCAAAGCAATACAGTGCCCTCGCACCACAGATTTGTGAGCTTCCCAAAGAACAGCTTGAGAGGAGACAGAACCCTCATTAATGGCAAAATACTCAGCAAGACAACCCTGAATCGACTCCCGGGAAGGCAACGATTTAAGAAGAGAATCATTCAGCCGCCAGTGGCAGGAGCGAAGAGAGGAAGGGGAGGAAGAGAAAGAGAGGAGGATAGGGCAGTGGTCGGACCAGGAAATAGGTTCAAGAGAAGAGGCAGAGAGCATGCGCACCATAGGAAGGTTGCCAAAAAAATTGTCAATGCGCGTATGGGGGTGGGAATAAAAGCTAAACGAGCGGTCCGTCGGGTGGTTAATCTGCCACAAATCATACAAGGACGAGGCCCGCACAACTCGCCGGAAAATGGAAGCCAAGCGCAATTGGGCAGGGGTAGGGGGAGCGGCTGAAAGGGAATGGCGATCCAAAGAAGGAGAAAAGATAAGATTAAAGTCCCCCCCCCCCCCCCCAACAACCAGGCAGAAGAGGGGTATCTGTGGAGCTTGGCAAGTACCCTACGTAGAAATGGAATCTGAGAGGAGTAAGGGGCATAAATGTTACAGAGTAAAAGTGGGACCCCACCCAAGACCCCCTCCACCACCACATACCGCCCTTGGGGATCTAGAAAGGAAGAAGATACCTGTAAAGGGCAGGACCTAGACACCAAGATAGCAGCCCCAGCAGTTTTCCTATCCGATACAGCAGAAAAAGTACATGGAAAAAGATGATGGAGGAATTGAAAGGATCCAGAATGGTCAAAGTGCGTCTCCTGTAGAAAAACAATATCAGCTCGTAAAGCAACCAGCTCCCTCTGGAGCAAACGCCTCTTAGAGGGGGAATTCAACCCCTTAACATTCAAGGAGACACACTTGACCATTGCGGATAGTGAAGGAAGGGTACATGCATATAAGGAAACTTACTCACAAAAACGGCCAGAGGGGTCCCCCCGAGTTGAAGAGTCAGCAATCCCTGGGCTCGAATACCAGAAGAAAAAATACAGGAGAAGCAACCTAAAGAGAAAAAAGGACAAGAAAGAGAAGGGAGAAAAGGGGAAAACATGGGGACACAGACAAACAATCTAACAAAACGACAAAAAACAAACAGGAGACAACATCGCACAAATGAGAGAACCATTGGCCAAAAAGCCAATGCAGAGGTCAAGACCACCAAGGTGGACCAAGTACCAAGGCATTGACGGTCCATTGCTACGACCTCGAGGGGGATGTGGAAGTTCACCACCAGGAACAGCCACAGAAAAGGGGGGGATGGACACCCCACTCCGAGGTCCCAGCAATAGAGTACAAGCTACTAAGTAAACCAGTAGTGATCAAAGAAATCAACATTACAAAGCAATAAAAAATTGTGCAAAAAAGAGAAAAAGCAAAACGTAATCAGCAGGGGGAGGTAGTCTCTACACCATCAAGGGGACAGTCAGTCCAGGTGCAGCAGAGCACGGACAACGGACCACAGCAACATCTCAGCGGGGGGCCCGGGAGGGAGCCCCCAACCCAACCCACGGGCGGGGGGCTGCTCCTGGAGGCCGACCCGGCGGGGACGTACCGTTTGCCACACAGGAGGTAGAGGAGGAGGTGGAGGTGCCAAATCCCAGTCCATCAACTGCGGCACCGGTAACTCCAAAGTTGAGCAGAAGGCCTGAAGATCAGAGCAGGAACGTAAAACAGCAGAGCGTCCATCTTTACGGGCGTGTAGAGCAAACGGGAAGTTCCATCGGTAGGGCACATCATGGGAGCGGAGGATCCCCAGGAGAGGTTGAAGCATCCGGCGCTTCCTGATATAGTTGAACAGGTGCCCCATTGAAGTCAAAATTCCGCAGTAATCTAGCCTTGGCCATGATAGCCTCCTTGACTTGAAAATCGTGGACACAGCAGATGACATCTCGCGGAGCTCCTGCAGTGGACTTAGGCCGGAGTGCTCGATGAGCCCGATCCAGCTTAATCTTGTGAGAGGAAGGTTGTCCAAGGATACGGTTGAAGATGGCCTCCAGGGTTAGAAAGAGATCCTCCTCACGGGCAGCTTCCGGCAGGCCACGTACCCTGATGTTATTACGCCTCCCCCTATTGTCCAAGTCCTCCACATGGGCATGTAGATCACTGAGAAAGTCAGTTTGAGAGGCAATAGTAGATTGCAGCTGTGCGACATACGGTGGTGTCATGAGCATCCTCCAAACCCTCCACCCGATCCGAGACATGCTGTAGATCCTGGCGTATGGACGCAATTTCCGCCCGGCAAGCATCCTTGACCTCTGCAATGAGAAGCCGAAAGTCCTCTTTAGTAGGAATTTGGGAGAGTAGCTGACTGAGGTCTGGCAGAGATGGAGAGGGCACAGGGTGGCCCGAATATGGGAGGCCAGCATCAGAGAGGGCATCCCAGGATGCAGGGGGAGCCCCAGATTGGGCAGGCATCTCCAGCCCAGGAGAGAGAGGAGGTGGTCCCAGGGGGGACAGTTGGGGGGCACCAGAGGACATCGCCGTGCCCTGTCTGAGCCTTTGTGGCTTGGGTGAGCAGGAGGCAGAAGGATGGGTAGCCAGGGGGAGCGATGAGGCAGAAAAAGGAGGGATTGAAGGAGGAGAGGGACACCTGCCCTGACTGATAGGCCCAGAGAAGGTCAGCTCGGCTCCCAGCACAGGAGAGCTCGGTGAGGGGGAGGCTGAACAGTAGGGAGCAGCTGCAGGGAACTGTGGACTATGGTGGGAAGCTGACTGGCCCTTCACCAAGGACGCCCAGGATGGAGTCTCCGGTCCCTTAAGAGGAGAGGAAGGCATACAATCCCCTTCAGCTACAGGTGGAGGGTCTGAGGGCACAGTAGTTCCACTCACCGCCACGTCTCGATGCAGGAGAGCAGAAGGGCCGACAGCAGGCACTGAAGAGTCCGTAAGCTGCACAGCAGCGCTGTGCAGAGACGACCGGGTCCGGGGTGCTGAAGCTGCCGGAGTATCAGAGGCCGACTGCAGCGGGGGAGACGAGGTCCTTGGTGGTTCCGGCGGCAGCAGGGAGCCTGGTAGAGGAAGACCTCGGTGCACGAAGGTACGTCCCTCAGAGCGGGAGCGCAGGCCCTGCGCAGGGCCCGTAATGGCGGACCGTGAAGAAGGTGCCGAGGCCGGGGTGGGCTGCAGGAAGCGCCTAATGCCACCGGGGATCTCAGAAAGCAGTCGGGCAGCAGCAGGAGTGGTCCGGGAGCGGCGGGAGTTCCTCCCCATAGGAATGCAGGATCACCAACAAAGGTTCAAGCAGATTCAGGGGCCAGCAGAGCAGGAGCCATCTCAATGTGCGGCCATACTAGTCGGCGCCAAGCCACGCCCCCCCCCATACATACATATATATATATATATATATATATATATATATATATATATATAAATTGAAGCAGCACACTCAGAAGGTGAGTACGTGGGTGCAAGCGGTCTCAGGGACCCCGGTCCTGGGTCCAAAAATTTGCAGGAGGAAGCGACTGCAGCACACCGAAGCGACAACGCAAAGGTACTTCACTGTTTGTGGCAAGGGTTCCTACCCTTGACGCCAATGCGTGAACTGTCGATACATGAATAAGGGACCAGTGTTTGTACATCCATATACCGGGAACAAATATAAATTAAAACATTACTGTACGTGTGACTGTGATCTATGTCTTGACCTGCCAATGTGGTCTCCTCTATGAAGGGGAGACCACATGGGACTTCTAGACTAGGATCAATCAGCACAGGTACAGCATACGGAAAAAACGCACCGACTTACTGGTTGCAAAACATTTTTTGGATGCTGGACATACAGAAGACGACCTCAGATTTCTTCTTGTGGATCATATTCCTCCACTGAAACATGGAGGTGATCGTATCAGTATGTTAAAACGTAGAGAGTTGAAGTGGATATACGATTTGCAATCCCTCAGACCAAACGGTCTTAGGGTGCGTTCCCACACGGCATATACGCAGCGTATTTCACGCTGCGCAAAATTTACATTTTGCACACATAGGGCTGCCGCTGGAAATCCCTGTGTATATGCCATGTGGGAACGCACCCTTAATGTGGATTTCACCGTAACCTCCCAGATTTATAATGTTTAAACCCATATGATTTGCTGCTAATGAGCCGGCATTTGAAGTTTTATGCAATGTGATCTGCATACATTTATAATACTCATCCTTGTTTCTTTTCTCATTTTTTATAGGGCAACAAAGGAACCAACAAAAGGTGCAATCGTGCCAATCTCTCTCAATACCCCAGGCTTTCTAAGCAATTTATTTTTGGTAAAAAAAGAAAGATGGAGGCCACAGACCAGTGATAAATCTGAGATACCTCAAGAATTTTGTTGTGTACCAACATTTCAAAATGGAGGGTATCCATCTACTGAGAGACTTATATCTAAAATATGCCTATCTCACTGGGCCCATGCACCCATTATCACAGCCATACCTCCAGTTTGTATGGGAAAATCAGAAATGGCAATTTACATGCCTACCATTCGGTCTCTCTTCAGCACCATGGTGCTTTACAAAACTGTTGAAACCAGTAGTAGCCATTTTGAGAGTTCGAGGAGTTTATCTTATAATCTTTCTGGACGATATCCTCATTATGGCCGACTCAGTAGATTTAGTTCATCTATACATACATTGGACCATAACTCTATTATCAAACCTGGGATTTTTAATCAATTACAAAAAATCATTCCTTATCTCTTCACAAGAAGTGGAATTTTTGGGTTTTTTAATCAATACCCAATCTGCCATTTTGAGTCTTCCATTGAGGAAATTGAGGACAATCAGAAGGGAAATATGTTCAGTTCTGAACAAACAATTAGTGTCCCTTCGCACGATAGCTCGGATAGTAGGCTTACTTTCCTCATCCATTTAAGCTATATTTCCAGCACCCCTCCATTACAGAGCACTCCAACATCTCAAAGCTCAACATCTGAGAGATGGTCTAACATATAAAGACGAGATAACTCTTTCCCCGGACACCAAGGAAGACCTTCTTTGGTGACTCCAACATAAACAATCCTGGAACGGGAAAGTCATTTTCAATCCTATTCCAGGTCTTATCATAGAGTCAGGTGCCAGCCTACTTGGTTGGGGTGCTCGATGTGGTTCCCTTTCCACCGGAGGGAAATGGTCCAAACAGGAATCACACCTTCATATCAATTGTCTGGAACTTTTGGCGGCTTCATACGCCCTCAAGAGTTTCGACAAACACAGATCTCATTGCTGTATTCTAATGTGGATGGACAACATACCTACAGTACAATACATCAATTGATTAGGAGGTACCAAATCAAAGATTCTTTCCAACAGCAAAAGAATTTTGGCATTTCTGCCTCAACCAAGATATATCTTTAAAGGCAGAATATCTCCCTGGGTTAGGGTTCACATCACGTTTTTACCATACTGTTTTCAATCCGTTTTTCTAAAGAAAACAGTATGGCAAAAAAAACGGATGGAACAGTATGGAAAAAAGTAAACCGTATGCGTTTTTAAACAGTATACTGTTTTTAAAAGTGCATACAGTTCCGTCAGTTTTTATAGAAAAAAAAAACACGTTTTTGGAAAAATGTGGCCATTTTTAATGGGAGGGGTCTTGGGTGGGGACTTTAGGATTCAAATGCGCATGTGCAAAGTAAAAATGTATACGTTTTCCCCGTATGGTACCGTATACATGTGCATTTCCCATTGACGTCCATGTTTAAAAAAAACGTATGCGGTTGCAGTATGGTTTTTAAACCGGAGAAAAAACTGTGGTTGACCACGATTTTGTCTCCGGTTTAAAAACCGTACTGCAACCGCATACGTTTTTTTTTAACATAGACGTCAATGGGAAACGCACATGTATACGGTTCCATACGGGAAGAACGTATACGTTTTTACTTTGCACATGCGCATTTGAATCCTAAAGTCCCCACCCTAGATCCCTCCCATTAAAAATGGATAACATTTTCAAAAACTTATGGGTTTTTTCTATAAAAACTGACGTAACTGTATGCACTTTTAAAAACAGTATACTGTTTAAAAACGCATACGGTTTACTTTTTCCATACTGTTCCATCCGTTTTTTTGTCATACTGTTTTCTTTAGAAAAACGGATTGAAAACAGTATGGCAAAAACGTGATGTGCCTTATCCAACTACACAGCAGATTGGAACTCTTGGTACCTCACAGATTACAGCGATTGGAAATTGGATTCCATAATATTCAATCAACTAGTTTCCCTTTGGGGTCCTCTTCAACTGGATCTAATTGCATGCAGACTTAACCACCAAATCCCTAAATTTTTCAGTTGGCACCCAGATCCGGAATCTCTGGGCACTGACGCATTACATAAAATTTGGCCCAAGGGGACACTTTATGCTTTTCCTCCATTTGTTCTAATTTCGAGGACTCTTTTGTTTACCAAGATATACAAATCAACAGTAGTTCTTATAACTCCATTATGGCAGACTCAACCGTGGTTCCCTCAAGCTCTATGGATGTCCATAGATTCTCCTCACATAATTCCAACTTACCATTCCATTCTGACAGATCCATTGGGCAATCGTCATCGTTTGATCTTGTCCAATCAATTAACCCTATTAGCTTGGTTCATATCAGGTCAACAGAACCTAATAACGAACTTTCACAATAAGCTCAAAACGATCAGCTTATACGAACTTTCACAATAAGCTCAAAATGATTAGCTTATGGATCAGCCTGGAAAATATGGTCTAATTGGTGCATGCAACGAGATTTGGATCCCATACATACATCTATAAAATCTAATTATTAATTTCCTTTCTAACTCCTATGATGAAGGTAGGGCTTATAGTACTATTAATGTATACCGTTCAGCCATATCTTTTTATCATGCCCCAATACATTCCATTTCAGTAGGTAAACATCCTTTAATTTGTAAATATATGAAGGGCATTAAATATAGACGTCCCCCATTACCTAAATATCAGTCTACATGGGATGTTTCCATAGTCTTAGATTTAATTAATTCCTGGGAAGATAATAACCTTTTGCCATTAAAGCTTCTATCCTACATACTTACAATGCTTTTATGTCTAATATCTTTCAAACAAGTATCTAATGTTAAAGCCTTAGACATTTCCCACAGACAATTCACTCCTCAAGGTGTTGTTTTTTTCATCAAAACATAAAAAACTAACATCCGGAAGGTGTTTTATCCAGTTTTTCCTGATCACAAAAATCTTTGCGAAGTTAGCTGTCTTAAATGGGCACTGTCACCAACTTTATTTTTTGATATGTTGTAGCCGCTTGTAACTAACTAATAGTTTATCTACACAGTGTGCCTCCAGCTGTTTCAATACTACAACTCCCAGCATGCCCTGACAGCCAATAGATGTCAGGGCAAGCTGGGAGTTGTAGTAGTGAAACAGCTGGAGGCAACCTGTGTAGATTAACTAAGGGCGAAAGTCCCCCCCAGCAGGCATCAGTGACGTGGTGCCTGCTGGGGAAGTCTGCTTGGTAGTGAGCACACTACCAAGCAGAAAAAAAAGTTATTTTTAATATAGTAAAAATTAAAATTAAAAGCAGGGAGGGGGTTAGGGATAGATTGGCAATAGGCAGGGACAGAAAGAAAAAAAAGGATGGTGGGAGCTACACTTTAAATCCTATGAACATAAAACTGAATCTATTAGAAAACCCTCAAATTCTCAATTAATTATTTCATATTGTAAACCTCACTTATCCCCTCCAACTCTTGCTAGGTGGATAAAACAAGTCATGTCCTTAGCAGGTATAGATACATCCATTTTGGAGCCCACTCTACCAGAGGTGCCATGTCCACACTAAGGTTAGACAAGCTGGTGGTTCTTTATCAGACATACTAAAAACTGCATATTGGTCCACAGAGTCTACTTTCAGAACTTTTTATTTAAGACCCGGTGCTCATGTTTCTATGAATGTATTTTAGAACATATTTTAACCTCTTAATGACCAAGCCCATTTTCACCTTAAGGACCATGCCTATTTTATTTTTGCATTTCCGTTTTTTCCTCCTGTCCTTCTAAAATCCATAACTTTTATATTTCCATCTACAGACCCATATAAGGGCTTGTTTTTTGCATGACCAATTGTACTTTGTAATGAAACCTCTAATTTTACCATAAAATGTACGGCGAACCCCCCCCAAAAAATTTTTTACGGAGGAAATTTTAATGAAAACCAAAATTTTGCACATTTTGGAGGGTTTTCTTTTCACACTGTACACTTTACAGTAAAAATCGCATTTGTTCTTTATTTTGTGGGTCAATACGATTAAAATTATACCCATGGTTAGATACTTTTATATTTTTGTACCGCTTAAAAAAAATCTAAAACTTTTTGTACAAAATCAGTCATCTAAAATCGCCCTATTTTGACCACCTATAACTTTTTCATTTTTCCATATATAGGGCGGTATGAGGACTCATTTTTTGCGTCGTCATCTGTACTTTTTTTAGATACCACATTTGCATATATTAAACTTTTAGATAATTTTTTATGAATTTTTTAAAAATATATGTGACAAAAAAGCAGCAGATTTGGACTTTTTATTTATTTTTTACGTTTACGCTATTCACCGTACGGAATTATTAACATTATATTTTGATAATACGGACATTTATGCACGCGGCGATACCAAATATGTTTTTTTTTTTTTAAATTACACTTTTTGGGGGTAAAATGGAAAAACTGACAATTTTCATTTTTATTGGGGGAGGGGATTTTTCACTTTTTTTGTACTTTTTATTTTTAAATTTTTCAAATTTTTTTTTTTTTTACACTTTTTATGTCCCCATAGGGGACCATCTATAGCTATCCTTTGATTGCTAATACTGTGCAGTGCTATGCATAGGACACAGCACTGCTCAGTATTATCGGTGATCTTCTGCTCTGGTCTGCTCGATCGCAGACCAGAGCAGAAGACCCTGGGAGATGGCCGTAGCCAGGTGAGGGGACCTCCGGCTGTCATGCTGGATGATCGGATCCCCACGGCAGCGCTGCAGGCGATCCGATCATCCAATCAAAGTACCGCAATGTCGCAGATGCCGTGATCTGTATTGATCACGGCATCTGAGGGGTTAATGGCGGACATCCGTGCGATTGCAGATGTCGGCCATTACGGGCGGGTCCCCGGAACATGCTGTGTATGACGCAAGCACCTTTCCGATGCTCGCGGTCATACACAGGACGTAAATGTACGTCCGTGGTCGTTAAGGGATTAAATCAATCAGTTTCAATTGTTTATAACCTTTGAACAAACATAATGTGAGTCTCCTGGAATGTAATAAAATTGGAGATTTTCCTACCCTTGGTGATGGAAAATATAGATTTTATTAAAGACAGGAGACAAACATTATCCCACCCAGTTGACCCAACCCTATTAATTTCTCTCTTTTTCAGTATAACCAACTACAAATTCTGGATTCCATTGAAATTATACTTCCAAGTTGGATCCTTTTCTCTGCAAGTTAATCTAATTGATTCCGTGATGATCCTTTGTCCTGTTCAATATTACAGTTTAGAATGCCTTTTACGTCAAGAGTTTATTTGGAATTCCATATTCTACACTACATCAAAGAAAGAGGAGGAGCCTATCCTGATGAGCCATTATATCTATTCTGACTAGAGATGAGCGAACTTACAGTAAATTCGATTCGTCACGAACTTCTCGGCTCGGCAGTTGATGACTTTTCCTGCATAAATTAGTTCAGCTTTTAGGTGCTCCGGTGGGCTGGAAAAGGTGGATACAGTCCTAGGAAAGACTCTCCTAGGATTGTATCCACCTTTTCCAGCCCACGGGAGCACCTGAAAGCTGAACTAATTTATGCAGGAAAAGTCATCAACTGCTGAGCCGAGAAGTTTGTGGCGAATCAAATTTACTGTAAATTCACTCATCTCTAATTCTGACTATACCATTGTTAACCAAAGACTAGACTAGACTAGACAAAGATTAGACTTTTTTCTTGGAATATACTGTTAACCCTTTGTTTTCTGCTATAGAAAACAGTAAAGAAAGAATAGCATAATGTTCATATCCTGTCTTTAATGAAATCTATATTTGCCGTCACCAAGGGTAGGAAAATCTCCAATTACAATGCAATAGTAATAGTCATATATTAAAATGATCTACAACATATCAAAAGTTTTGCCCATTTAACCCCTTAAGGACACATGACGTACTGGACACATGACATACTGGAACGTCATGTGTCCACTCCCGATCTATAACGCGAGGCCACGGCGAGGCCCCGCATCATAGCGGGTCGGGCCCGGCCTCTAACAACGGCCGGGACCCGTGGCTAATAGCGCGCGGCATTGATCGCGTGGCTATTAACCCTTTAGCCGCGGCATTCAAAGTTGAACGCCGCGTCTAAAGTGAAAGTGTGCCGGTTAGCTCAGTGGGCTGTTCGGGATAGCCGCGGCGAAATCGCGGCATCCCGAACAGCTTACAGGATCGCCGTCCGATCGCCGAATGACTGCTCAGTGCCTGAGATCCAGGCATGAGCAGTCAAGCGGCAGAATCATCGATCACTGGTTTTTTATGAGAAACCAGTGATCAATGTGAAAGATCAGTGTGTGCCGTGTTATAGGTTCCTATGGGAGCTATAACACTGCAAAAAAATGTGAATAAATATCATTTAACCCCTTCCCTATTAAAAGTTTGAATCACCCCCCTTTTCCCATAAAAAAAAAACACAGTGTAAATAAAAATAAACATATATGGTATCGCCGCGTGCGGAAATGTCCGAATTATAAAAATATATCATTAATTAAACCACTTGGTCAATGGCGTGGCAAAAAAATTCCAAATTCCAAAATAGTGCATTTTTGGTCACTTTTTATATCATGAAAAAATGAATAAAAATGAATAAAAACGATCAATAAGTCCTATCAATGCAAAAATTTTACCGTTAAAAACTTCAGATCACGGCGAAAAAAATGAGCCCTCATATAGATCCATACACGGAAAAATAAAAAAAGTTATAGGGGTCAGAAATGACAATTTTAAACGTATTAATTTTCCTGCATGAAGTTATGATTTTTTTCCAGAAGTCCGACAAAATCAAACCTATATAAGTAGGGTATCAATTTAACCGTATGGACCTACAGAATAAATATCAGGTGTCATTTTTACCGAAAAATGTACTACGTAGAAACGGAAGCCCCCAAAATTTACAAAACAGCGTTTTTTTTTCAATTTTGTCTCACAATGATTTTTTTTCCGTTTCACCCTAGATTTTTGGGCACAATGACTGACGTCGTTACAAAGTAGAATTGGTGGCACAAAAAATAAGCCATTATATGGATTTTTAGGTGCAAAATTGAAAGAGTTATGATTTTTTAAAGGCAAGGAGCAAAAAACCAAAATGCAAAAACGGAAAAAACCCCAGTCCTTAAGGGGTTAAGAACATTCATCCATCATGATATATCTGTCTTTAATCCATCAACAACATCTTCTTGTCACAAATTTCTGTCCTGTAAAATTCTTAGCATGGATCTTTGTCATGGTATTTGGTCATGCTCTAAGGCTAAGTTTCCATTTGTTTTTTCTGGCAGTTTTTGGAGTACTGCCACTGCAGTTTTTGAGCCAAAGCCAGAAGTGTATTCAAAAGTAATAGGACATATAAAGGAAGGACTTACACTTCTCCCTTATGGATCCACCCCTGACTTTGGCTCTAAAACTGCAGTGGCAGTATTCCAAAAACTGCCAGAAAAAAAACAAGTGGAAACTTAGCCTAAGACGACACTTTATTGGACCACAGTGACTATTTATATTCATTGACATTGGTTGAAAAGAACTTCCTCTGTAGTATACAGCAGCTTAACCCCTTAAGGACCAAGGACGTGCAGCTACGTCCTTGGTCCTGCTCCCGTGATATAACGCGGGGTTACACGGTAACCCCGCATCATATCACGGCGGGCCCGGCGTCATAGTGAAGCCGGGACCCTCTGCTAATAGCGCGCAGCGCCGATCGCGGCGCCGTGCGCTATTAACCCTTTAGCCGCGCGCTCAGAGCTGAGCCGCGCGGCTAAAAGTGAAAGTAAAAGCTGCCGGTTAACTCGATGGGCTGTTCAGGATAGCTGCGGCGAAATCGTGGTATCCCGAACAGCTTACAGGACAGCGGGAGCGTCCCTTACCTTGCCTCCTCGCTGTCTGATCGCCGAATGACTGCTTAGTGCCTGAGATCCAGGCATGAGCAGTCAATCGGCAGAATCATCGATCACTGGTTTCCTATGAGAAACCAGTGATCAATGATAAAGATCAGTGTGTGCAGTGTTATAGGTCCCTATGGGATAACAATGATCAGTGTGTGCAGTGTTATAGGTTCCTATGGGAGCTATAACACTGCAAAAAAAAAAGTGAATAAAGATCATTTAACCCCTCCCCTATTAAAAGTTTGAATCACCCACCTTTTCCCATAAAAAAAAAAAACACAGTGTAAATAAAAATAAACATATATGGTATCACCGCGTGCGGAAATGTCCGAATTATAAAAATATATCATTAATTAAACCGCTCGGTCAATGGCGTACGCGCAAAAAAATTCCAAAGTCCAAAATAGTGCATTTTTTGATCAATAAGTCCTATCAATGCAAAAATGATACCGTTAAAAACTTCAGATCACGGCGCAAAAAATGAGCCCTCATACTGCCCCATACACGGAAAAATAAAAAAGTTATAAGGGTCAGAAGATGACAATTTTAAACGTATACATTTTCCTGCATGTAGTTATAATTTTTTCCAGAAGTGCGACAAAATCAAACCTATATAAGTAGGGTATCATTTTAATCGTATGGACCTACAGAATAAAGATAAGGTGTCATTTTTACCGAAAAATGTACTACGTACAAACGGAAGCCCCCAAAATTACAAAACAGCATTTTTTTTCCAATTTTGTCGCACAATTTTTTTTTCTGTTTCACCGTAGATTTTTGGGCAAAATGACTGACGTCATTACAAAGTAGGATTGGTGGCGCAAAAAATAAGCAATCATATGGATTTTTAGGTGCAAAATTGAAAGAGTTATGATTTTTTAAAGGCAAGGAGCAAAAAACGAAAATGCAAAAACGGAACACCCCCGGTCCTTAAGGGGTTAAAGATACTGGAAGGATTATGATTTTTTTTAAAGAAGTAATTTACAGACCTGTTTAACTTTCTGGCACCAGTTGATTAAAAAATATTCTACCGGAGTACTCCTTTAAGGGGTTTTGCCCATTTGACCCCTCCCCTTTGTAAATAAATAAAATAATAATATATATATATATATATATATATATATATATATATATATATATATATATATATATATTGTGGCAGTGTGGCAAGGAAAGGGTGTATTTCCTTGGCTCACCCTGCAGAAGCTCTCACCTGCTTCTTAAGTAATGAGGCAGGAAGGAAGGGAAGTGTATATGAGATGGAGACTCAGTCTAATGTGGGCTCTTCCTAGGAGACAGCATGTGGGCTGTAGGGAAGAGACAGAGGCTGCTGAGGAGTACACAGCCCGAGCTATGAGAGGCTCAAAGAGACTGCCATGAATTGTGAGTAGAAGGTTGCAGGGGACATATGTTTAACTGGCTGAGGGAAGCTCAGCGGTTGTTAGTCAGGACAAACTGATCTGTTTAGTCAGTGACCAGACGGTCTAGGATTTTGTTTTGTTCCTGCTTTTTGTTTGTTTCTTTCCCTGCAACCTGTCTAATAAAACTGGCAAGGTGCCAGATTTGCATGATAAGCGTTTGTTTGCTGGTTTATTGAGAAGAAACGCATCCTGCGGCGTGGTCCAGGAAGATCCCAGAGCTAATCCCCAAGACGGATCGTCACAATATATATACACATACATACATACATGTCCCTGGATTCAATTTTAAAAAATTTGCTCACCTTGTTCTTTTAGGGCAGGCCCTCAATAACAAAAGAACATCACTATTATAACTTAAAAGTAATGGTGGTTCACAATTATCTCACTGGCAATGCAAGGATTTAGCTAAAGACAGACAAGCCAGCTAAACAGGGCCGGCGTTAGGTCGGGGCAAACCAGGCAATTGCCTAGGGCCCCCATCCCCCAGGGGGCCCCCTGCCGGCTGCTCAGTGGGGGGGGGGGGGGGGCAACTGTTTTAAAGTGGCCGCAGCGTTGGCTCCTTGTTAAAGATTAGCAGTCCGGCCACGGCCACTTTAAAACAGTGACCAGCTCCGTGCCCCGTGCCCGCAGGGGGCCCCGTCACATTCGGGACAGCCCTGTGTCCCGAAAAATCTTTTCAGGACACAAGGATGCCCCCTTTACCTCATAGCGGCCCCGCGTTAACTTTAAAAACACTGGGGCCGTTGGGAGGACGTGCACACAGTGACGTCACAGACGTCACGTGCATGCGCCCATAGCAACAGTACAGCGGAGCAGAGCACTGAGGAGGATGCGTGGGTATGGTAAGTGACCTGCGGTCATCTTCAGTGTTCCGACCGCCGCTCCCGGGATCTACTGCTATGGCCCATATGCCATAGCAGTAGATCGTGACCCCGGAGCAGTGGTCGGAATGCTCAAGTAGGGCAGTAAACAGGCATACAGCCTCCAGCCATACACTGTATATGGCTGAAGGCTGTATGTCTGTGGGGGAACATACTGCACCTAATGTGAGGGAACTATACTGCACCTAATGTGGGGGAACAACTGTATACTGCACCTAATGTGGGGGAACTACTGTATACTGGACCTAATGTGGGGAATTATACTGCACCTAAAGTGGGGGAACTATACTGCACCTAATGTGGGGGAACTATACTGCACCTAATGTGGGGGAACTATACTGCACCTAAAGTGGGGGAACTATACTGCACCTAATGTGGGGGAACTACTGTATACTGCACCTAATGTGGGGGACTACTGTATACTGCACCTAATGTGGGGGAACTACTGTATACTGCACCTAATGTGGGGTAACTACTGTATATTGCACCTAATGTGGGGGACTACTGTATACTGCACCTAATGTGGGGGAACTACTATATACTGCACCTAATGTGGGGGAACTACCTTATACTGCACCTAATGTGGGGAACGATACTGTCAACCTAATGTGGGGGAACGATACTGTCAACCTAATGTGGGGGAACTATACTGCCAGCCTAATGTGGGGAACTATACTGCACCTAATGTGGGGGACTATACTGTACCTAATGTGGGGGAACTATACTGCACACCTAATGTCGGGGAACTATACTGCCAACCTAATGTGAGGAAGCTATACTCTTTACCTAATGTGGGGGAACTATACAAAAATATAAAATTTTACTATTCTGATCCCTATAACTTATTTTTCTGTATATAGGGATGTATGAGGGTCATTTTTTGCGCTGTGATTTGTAGTTTTTATCGATACCATTTTTGTTTTGATGGGACTTTTCAATAGCTTTTTAGATATTTTTTTTATAGTATTTGAAGTGACCAAAAATGTTCAAATCTAGTGCACTACTACGACTTTTGGGGCCCCACTTTAGATTTTGCCTAGGGCCACACTAAGCCTAAAACCGGCCCTGCAGCTAAAACATCCTACAGTGCAGAAGGAGGTATTTCTAAGCCTGCAATGTTTCTGCTTAATGGCTAACTGAAGCAACTCGCAGCAAACCTTGCCATAAACTCTGAAATCATTTTTTTTTTTTGTCTTTAAAGGTTCCCTTAGATTACAGAAGAGCACACACTTGTAGGAGTTATTATGTCCTCCATTCTCTGTGCCAGAACAGGGGCACCCTCTGGGCATACTGAGCAGGTTGTGTGCCCAGGCAGATGTCAGGCTCTGACACTGTAGTATGTGATGGACCTCCAACTACCGAGCCAAATAAATAAAACCAGAGAATGCAAAATGAAGACACGACACATTGTAATCAGGTGCTAAATTGTCACATTTTTATTTAAAATCACATGGCCCTGAAAATGGCAAGCCCCAGACTCACAAAGAGTCACCCTCCAGCACTCAGATGAGGAAAAAACTCCTGTGGGGGAAACCTTATGGGAGCCATGTCTAGAGCGTTGTCCCTCCCTTGGGCTTAGAGGGTAATTCCAATATGTTACAGCAGAGCTTAAAGAGTACCTGTCATCAACTAAACTTTCCCTGATCCCCTCCCCATCTGTCCCTTACTCTAACTATGCCTATCCCTGTGTTTATTGAGGTTTAAAACGCTGTGGAAATACCTTTTTTTTTTATTCTTCTTCATTAGCTCAGGAGCACTGTCTTTCTGAGGGGTGGAAGGAGGCGGGTCCCGGCAGGCATGATGTCACATGAAGCCTGGCCGGGACTCTGCTTCTGCCAGTCGTCCTGTATGCTGCTCTCCCTCTGCAGCAGTGTTTCCCAACCAGGGAACCTCCAGCTGTTGCAAAACTACAACTCCCAGCATGCCCAGACAGCCTGGGCATGCTGGGAGTTGTAGTTTTGCAACAGCTGGAGGCACCCTGGTTGGGATACACTGCTCTGCAGTGTGCATACAGACTAAGTACAGGGGAGGGACGGCGGCCTCTCTCTCTCTCCTGTGTCTCTCTGCACTAAAAAGTCAATGCTGAGAACCAGGGGCGGTGGGAGCAATTACAGAGGCAGTAATTAAGATGAATGTCGGGGGGGGGGGGGCACAGAGCAGGGAGTGCAGTGAGATAATACAATGTATAAGATAACGTGTGGTGAGAGGCAGGGAGAACACAGAGCAGGGGGAGGTGACTGGCCTCTGTTATATGAGAGGCATGTGCAGGCTTGTAGCTCACAGTGGGCTGAGAGTACTGAACTTCCTGTGGAAGGACCAGATCCCTTTCAGCATTAGTCCTAAAAGCTGTACACTTACTATGAAAGGAAAAAGGAAGCTGCCTGCAGACCAGGCATAGAAGAGAGACCCCTAGTGGCCAAAAGTATAAAATGAAAAAACTGATATAAATATTAATATTTTTCAATGAAGATATATTACAATATGTCTTCATTAATGATTATGAACAATATATTAAAAGTTTTTGTTGATGACAGGTACTCTAAGAATTTTACATGATTTACAGACAACAACATAACAAAACTAGACAATAATTATACTAAACCGGATGTGATGGAGATCTGGCAGCAATATCTGTCACCTTATTTACTGCTAGGAAGGAGTAACTGTTCTCCCTAACAGATCCAGGTTCACCTCTCACGAAGGTAGACAGGTGGTTAAAGGGGTTGCCTAAAGTAGAAAACCCCTTTCCCCTGCTAGGACCTCCAAATTGCATCAAGTGTAAGGTAGAGTAATATGGTCAAGCTCAAGGTCCTCAGGCCCATCCAAGATGGCACTGATCAGGGTAGAATGCTCTTGTTTTACAGACGCTTTATAACAGTTGCCATGGTTACTGAATGTGCTTATCACTGATGCAGGCCTCGTTCATTATGAAGAGGTCCCATGCACAGGCTTTTCTAGATGCCATATGCAACTTTTGGGGTACAAAGTGCAATAATATAATAGGTAATTGCATTGTAAGAAGTATCCCAATATATTTTTTAAGTGGTATTCCTATCAGATATGCAAAGACCCTCATTTACTATTGTATACTATTGTGTGCCAAAATGTGGCGAGGGGCACCAGAATTTGGCCAAATTTTGTCAACAATTGTATCCCAATCTAATTCAAACGTACCCCCTGTTTTAGGTAACTTTTAGTATTAAAAAACAACTCCCCCCCCCCAAATGTACATTGGGAAGATGCTGTAACTTAATATGTTAACTGTAATATGTAAACCACACTATGAACACAACAATGAAAATTAAAATAGAAACATAGGTTCTTTTAATCACACAGTCAGGCTTACACTTCCACTATACAAACACTAATACTGTAAATCCATTAGCAGCACCATACAGTGTTAGATACCAGGTCTACATAGGCTCTGCAGAGTATTACTGCCCTGCAGACTAAGCAAGAAAACACACCACAGATCGGACGCCTTCTCAGGAAGAATTCATCACAATAATAAAGGACTTGTCAAATCTCCTGATCTCTTTTTGAACCCCTTAAAGGGGTACTCTGGTGAAAACCTTTTTTCTTTTAAATCCACTGGTGCCAGAAAGTTAAACAGATTTGTAAATTAAAAAAAAACTATGTAGGTGTGTGCAGCTCACAACTATTACGCACCGAGGTCAAACTGGGCAAGCAACTATACCTTAATTGCTAGAACAGGAAAACCAAAAAATACAATGTAGCCCGGACCTTCTAGGTGAGTATAAAATGGATATACGTGGATCGTGCTTCAATAATAATTATCATTTATTTATAAAATATAAATAAGATTTCGACACTTCTCACAGGGCCCTTGTGAGAAGAACATACATATTAAAAGGCAACCTAACAATATATTAGGCAATAGTATTAAAACTATAAACTTGGCATAGAATAATAAAATGAAATAGCAGAGTAAGATCTGTACCATGCAAATATATTAGAGAGTAAATTGTAAATTTGTAAATTACTTGTATTAAAAAATCTTAACCCTTCCTGTACTTATTAGCTGCTGAAAACTACAGAGGAAATTCTTTTCTTTTTGGAATTCTCTCTGATGACATCACGAGCACAGTGCTCTTTGCTGACATCATTATAATAATAATAACTCTTTATTTATTGTTGTCCTTAGTGGGATTTGAACCCAAGGCCCCAGCACTGCAAGGCAGCAGTGCTAACCACTGAGCCACCATGCTGCCCTTAGCATACATCTGCTATGCATGGTTGCTAAAATGGACAGATATGTCAGCAGAGAGCACTGTGCTCGTAATGTCATCAGTGTTCCAAAAAGAAAGGAATTTCCTCTGTAGCATTCAGCAGCTATTAAGTACTGGAAGGATTAAGATTTTTTAATAAAAGTAATTTACAAATATGTTTAACTTTCTGGCACAGTTGATTTAAAAGAAAAAAGGTTTCCACCGGAGTACCCCTTAAGGACTCAGCGTTTTTCAGTTTTTGCATTTTCATTTTTTCCTCATCACCTTCTAAAAATCATAACGCTTTCAATTTTACCCATAAAATTCCATATGATGGCTTATGTTTTGCGTCACCAATTCTACTTTGCAGTAACATTAGTCATTTTACCCAAAAATCCACAGCAAAACAGAAAAAAAATTCATTGTGCGATAAAATTTAAGAAAAAATTTCATTTTTTAAATTTTGGGGGCCTCCGTTTCTATGCAGAGCATTTTTCGGTAAAAATTACATCTTATGTTTATTCTGTAGGTCCATATGGTTAAAATGATACCCTACTTATCTAGGTTTGATTTTGTCGTACTTCTGGAAAAAATCATAACTACATGCAGGAAAATGTATGTTTAAAATTGTCATCTTCTGATCCTTATAACTTTTTTATTATTTTTTCCGCGTACGGGCCGGTATGAGGGCTAATTTTTGGATCATTTGATATTAATAATGGCATTACCTTTGCCAATCTCACTGCCAAGATCTTTGCCAGTATCTTCATATCTGTATTTAGCAACGATATTGGCCTGTATGCATAGGGTTCAAGTTCATCTTTCCCAGGCTTGAAAATAAGCGTTATGACTGCCTTTCTCAAAGAGGGGAGTAGGGTTCCATTCCTAAAAATATATATAAATAATCTCACTAGTCTTGGGACAAGAATGCCACCATATTTTTTATATAATTCATATGGCAGCCCATCCAGACCTGGGGCTCTTAACCCCTTAAGGACGCAGCCCATTTGGGCCTTAAGGACGCAATTTTAGTGTCAAACAACCAATTTTATTGTAATAGGCAAGAAGGTAGCAATACCAAAGTAAAGCAGAAGTATCGGGACGCAGCCCGAATCAACAAAAAGGCAAAATCAAATGAATAAAAGGGAATAGGAAAATAAACAAGTCCATGGGTCAGACATGTGTGGATAAAAACAGACAGCAGGGTAATAAAACAGAACGGGTGTTGTCAGTGATTACGTTAGAGACAAAGTATGGCGAATCTCCGGGCAATAGGAGGATGATATCCAAGGAGACCAGACCCTCTCGTAGGAGGCCATTATGTCTGCGCGAACCGCGTTAATTTTTTCAAAGATCAGAATATCATTAACTCTATCAACTACTCTATCAATAGACAGGATTGGGCTCTTCCAGCATGTTGCTATATGGATCCGCGCAGCCAGCAGTATGAATTGCGCTAATCTAAACTGGCTGTTGGGCATCCTGCGCGGCCGTCTGCTGAGGAGACAAAAAGCAGGTTGGAGGGGACAGCGAAAAGAGAGAACAGAACGAAGAATAGAAAGAACAGATGTCCAGAAAGTTCTGGCGAGAGGACAGGTCCACCACATATGAAGCATGGTTCCCCTATCTGCGCAACCTCTAAAACATAAGGGAGAGGCACTGGGGAAGATGGAATGTATTCTCGTGGGAACATAATACGTCCTATGTAATATCTTCAGTGACGTCTCAGTAAGGGACACTTGCCAGCTCCCTCTACTCAAGGTATCGCAGCACTCCCTCCATTCCTCCAGAGACAGCTCCATATGGAAATCAGCCTCCCATTGAATCATGAACGACAGTTTAGTGTCGGGTGGGGGAGAATTTAGTATACCATATATTATGGCTAGAAGTCCTCGTCTAGAAGGACTATATTGCATAAGACGTTCAAACCTAGTCAACTGTGGTATGGTGCGTGCAGGAAAATTAGAATGTAGGAATGAAAAGATCTGGTGCATTCGGAAGAGTTCTGAGGGCGGGGGGGTGAAATTGTAGAATAAACACTTCCTTTGTCATCAGAACCCCACGAGTATGGAATTGATGAGCAGTAGTCAGGGACTGTGAAGTCCACCAACGGAATGAGGAATGAGCAAGACCGGGTGGAAAAAAAGGGTTACAGAGGAAGGGCAGGAGGGGAGGAGGGCAAGATTGTAAGTGAAAGCGAAAGCGGACCAGTCGCCAAAGGGAAAGGGAATGAAGAGTGAGAAGAGCAGAGTAAGGGACGTATTTAGCGACAGGTTGAGTAGACCACATTAGGGAAAAGAAGCAGTGGGGAAAGATGAGAGAGGATTCGAGGTGAACCCAAATGGGGGTATCGCCATCCGCCAGAAACCAGGCCATCTGTCCTAGTCTGGCAGCATAATAGTATTTTTGGAAGTTGGGGACGGACATACCACCTAAACGCTTATGAAGGTACATTACATTACGTGCTATGCGGGGGGTCTTGGATTTCCATATAAATCTAAAGACATCGGACTGAAGGGACTTGAGATCCGCAGTCGAGACCGGAACTGGAAGAGTGCGAAACAGGTATAGTAGTTTAGGCAGAATCACCATTTTAACCATGTTTATTCTTCCGATCCATGATAAGTATGGCCTGTCCCAAGTGCGGATATCTTGTCGGATAGATTTGTATAGGGGCGGGTAGTTCGCACCATAGAGGGAGGCAACCGCCGGGGTTATACGAACACCTAAATAAGACAGGGTAGGCATTAGAGGGGGAAAGTTAAAGTTAAGGGAAATCAACTTTTGCGTATGGAGGGGAACATGTATATAGAGTGTTTCAGACTTAGATGGACTAATCCGGAGGCCCGAACAAGACGAGAAGTCTGTGAGTAGGCGAAACAGGTTAGGTAAAGATGATAGGGGATGTGTCAGGGATAGAAGGAGGTCATCGGCAAACAAACAAAGTTTATGGATGGAGTCCTTAATCGTGACCCCCAGTACAGTGGGGGAGGCTCGTAGGGATCTCGCCAGGGGCTCCATCGCCAGAGCAAAAAGAGCAGGGGACAACGGGCATCCCTGGCAAGTGCCCCTCTTAATAATAATCGGGGAAGGGGAAGAGGTAGGGAGTTTGAGAAAAGCCGTAGGATTGGAGTACAGCAGGTGCAGAAGGTGTACAAACGGCCCAGTGAACCCCATTTTTGAGAGGACCCCCCAAAGGTATGGCCAGAGAACTGAGTCGAAGGCCTTTTCTATGTCTAAGGCCAATAGCATAACAGGAGTAGAAGTGGAGGAAGCCCAGTGTACTACCCCCAGCACCTTTCTAATATTGTCCGCCGCCTGTCTCCCCGGTATAAAGCCCACTTGGTCAGCATGAATAACACGGGGCAATATAGTGTTCAGTCTGCGTGCCAGGATAGACGTTAATATCTTCGTATCCAGATTAATTAAGGAGATTGGGCGGTAATTTGAGACCAGGGATGGGTCCTTCTGGGGTTTGGGGATCACCGTTATAAGGGCATCTAAGTATTCAGGGGGCAAAGAGGGAGCCTTAAGGAGGTTATTATAAAGGTTAACTAGATGGGGAACTAGAATAGGAGAGAATTTCTTATAATACATTGCAGACAGGCCATCTGGGCCAGGGGCTTTTCCCAATTTCAGGGACGCAATTGTATCTGATACATCTTCGTATGAAATCGGAGAATTAAGGAGATCCCTCTCGGGGTCAGTGAGAGAGGGAAGGGAGGTAGAGTCAAGAAAAGAGTTCAGACTGGGAGCAAAGGTAGGCGACTGGTCAGGGACAGAATAGAGTCTAGAGTAGTAAGAGTGAAAAGTCTGGTAAATCTTGTCGGGGTGGGAAGACCGGGAACCAGGGTGCAACTGAATGGTGTGAACATAATTAAGCCGTTGTTTGCTGCGGAGCATATTGGCAAGCAACCTATCCGGCTTATTGGCATAGCGGTAGTATGTGGCCTTAGTCCACCTAAGTGCTTTCTCCACTCCGGTGGACAGGACAGCATCCAGGCGCAACCTGGTGTCCCGGATAGCATTGTGGAGATAAAGAGAGGGGGCACGCTGGTGAGCCAGGGTGAGTCGAGAAAGCTTGTTGTGTAGCGTATGTTGAAGGTGGGAGCGACCTCTTTTCATGTATGAGGCTAGTGATATGAGCCGCCCCCTAATGAAGGCCTTGTGGGCAGACCATACCCAGATCGGGTTTGAATTCGGAGTAGCATTGGTGGAGAAGTAGGATGTGAGATCCGCTGTAAGAGAACGTTTAACTGTCTGGTTAGTCAGCATAGACTCGTTAAGTCTCCAGGTAAAAGGTGTGGTAGGACCACCTATAAGATCCAGCTCTACACATACCATCTCATGGTCAGACCAGGGAGAGGCAATGTGTCTCGCGTACAGGAGGCACGGCAGAGTAGAGGTGTTGAGAAGTAGCCAGTCTATGCGAGTGTAATTTTTCTGGGAGGATGAATAGTAAGAATACCCCCTCGACTGGCCATTGTGCTCCCTCCATGCATCAGCAAGTTGAAGTGAATGGAAGGCCGAAACCAACCTTTTCTGCAACGCTCTAGACCTACCTAAGGGACTAGGGGAGGACCTATCCAAGGCGCCATCGTAGACGAAATTAAAATCGCCCGCCCACACCAGAACATCATAAGAGTATGATAGGAGTAAAGAGCAGAGAGAAAGAAAGAATGAAATAGGAGTAGAGTTAGGAGCATAAGAGTTAAGTAGACAGATCTGCTTACCATACAGGGTGCCCAACAGCAAGACATACCTGCCTTCGGAGTCTGTATGAACGCGGGTCACCTCGAATGGCAACGTATTTTTCAAACAAATCAGTACCCCCCTGCTTTTGGAGACAAAAGAGGAGACATATAACCGGGAGTACTGGGAGTGGAGGAAGGTAGGGCAGGAGGACTGGGAGAAGTGAGTCTCCTGAATGCAAATTATATCGGGGCGGTAGCATCTATAATCTATGAAAGCTTTCCTCCGTTTGGAGGGGGAATTAAATCCCCTGACATTGTGGGAAATTATCTTACACATAAGACGGAAGACCAGGCAATGCGGAGACGGGACAAACACGCAAAGACAGAACAACCATAGAACACTTGGACCCACTGACGAACAAAAATGAACAACATCAAACCACAAACAAAACACTGAACAAACAGAAAAAGGTCATACTGGAAAGCGAAGCCATATAATATAGCGGCTCCGCTTACTTCCATCTCTTGAAGTAAACGAAGGACACATCAGTCCAGTCACACCAGCCCTTCTAGGATCGGTGGCTTCAGGGCGCCAGGTGAGAGGGGGTCACTGGCAACGGTGAGTCAACCTTCCGGGGCCATCCCCAGGCACCGCTGTGATTTACGCTGGGCCGAGGGAACACTGGTCCAGGACTTGGAGGGTCGGGGCCCCTTCGAGGTAAGTCGGTCGCAGGAGGCTGTTCTGGGGCAGTCCAGGGGATACCCTCTTTAGTGAGGGTAGTTTGGGCCTCAGTCAGGGAGCGAAATTGGTAGGGGCGCCCCTTAAGTTGGCAGATGAGGGAGAATGGAAATCCCCATTTATACTTCACCCCCTCCCGGACCAGGGCCAGCGTGATGTGGCGGAATGTCCTGCGCCGTTCCAGCGTGGACGGGGATAAATCCGAGTAGAGGCGCACTTCAGCGGGCATGCCAGGTAGCGCTGTCAGGTTGCGGGCAGCAAAGAGCAGGGGATCTCTCACCTCCGGGTAGTGCAGTCGGAGGACCACGTCCCTCGGCATTTCAGAAGATCTCGGGCGACCCAGGGCTCTGTGGACACGGTCCATACAGAGAAGCTCGGGCTCATATTGCGGCAGTAGGGCCTGGAACATCGCATCGACCGCAGATTTCAGGTTAGTCTCCGACTCAGGTAGTCCTCGAATGCGAATATTGGCTCTGCGGGAGCGGTTCTCCAGATCTTCAAGTTTAAGGTCGATAGCATCAAGCTTGGCCGCATGCAGATCGATATCCCGGTGGTCAGACTCCGCGGCCTCTGCCAAGTCGTCCAACTTGTTTTCATTGTCGGAGACTCTCTGGCCCAGATCTTGAAGTTGCGCCGCGAAGTCCGAGACAGCTTTTCTGAGCTCCGACTGGAACATTTGCTTGATCTGGCGGAACATATCTGCCGGGGACATCTGCGCCAGGTCCGGCTCCCCCTCTTCATCGGACGCCATATCAGAGCGGTGTGGGGAGGCTGCCGCCGCCGCCGCCATATTGGGTTTCGGGGAGGCTCTGAAAAAGTCCGGAATGGACTGAGAAAGACGCTGAGAGAGGTTCTTATTTCGTGACCGCTGCCTCCTGGGCATGACCAGGTCCAGTTCGCACTGAAACGACAGCGTGTGGAGCCTTTAGGGCGCTGATTAGGGCTTAGATAGGTGAGACTGGCGCGGAGCTTACATCACCCACGTCTCTTCCGGTAAGCCGCGCGCATGCGCCTCTTAAGGACGCAATTTTATTTTAACGTTTTTGTTTTTTCCTCCTTGCATTCAAAAAATCATAACTTTTATATTTTCATCCACAGACTAGAATGAGGGCTTGTTTTTTGCATGACCAGTTTTCCGTTGTAATGCCATCACTCACTTTACCATAAAATGTATGGCACAACAAAAAAATACTATTTGTGTGGGGAAATTAAAAAGAAAACCACAATTTTGCTAATTTTGGAAGGATTCGTTTTCACGCCGTACAATTTACAGTAAAAATGACATGTTCTATTTATTCTTTGGGTCAATACGATTAAAATGATACCCATGATAACATACTTTTCTATTACTGTTGCTCTTAAAAAAAAAATCACAAACTTTTTAACCAAATTAGTATGTTTAAAATCCCCCTATTTTAAAGACCTATTACTTTTTCATTTTTCCGTATAAGCGGCGGTATGAGGGCTCATTTTTTGCGCCATGATCAGTACTTTTTATTGATACCATATTTGCTTATATAAAACTTTTAATACATTTTTTGGGAATAAAATGTTATAAAAAAGCAGCTATTTTGGACTTTTTTTGTTTTTTACGTTCACACCGTTCTCCATACGGTATCATTAACATTATTTTAATAGTTCAGATATTTACGCACGTGGCGATACCAAATATGTATATAAAATATTTTTTTAACACTTTTTTGGGGTGAAATAGGGAAAATGGGACAATTTACGTTTTGATTGGGGGAGGGGGTTTTTCAAATTTTATTTGTTTTTTTACTTTTATTTTTACACTTTAATAGTCCCCATAGGGGACTATTTATAGCAATCATTCGATTGCTAATCCTGTTCAGTGCTATGTATAGGACATAGCACTGATCAGCATTATCGGTCATCTTCTGCTCTGGAATAGTCCAAGCAGAAAGAAAATAGGATGGCACTCGCAAGTAGGATGCAAAAACAAATGAAATTTATTCACTCACATAGGTCAGGCGGGTACAATGGTGTGGGAAGGAGCAGACAGAATGGAACTACGTCCGTTTCACGGCCTCCTGCCGCTTCTCCTGGTTCCTACAGGAACACACCTGAGCTCACCTCTTAAATGATCCTAGGTAGTCTAGAGGCGGCGGCTCATTAGCTCTCAGGTGTGTAACCCATAGTAACTCCATATCACATACAGATTATCACATTTATGTGAATATACAGTGGCTCGTGATGGTATATACCGTAGCAGGAATACCTACAAATGGAGTAGGAGATAGTGATGCGGTCAATGTTCATATAAAATCCATTGGACTTATTTCCACCGTAAATATATACTATAGACCTGTTGATTCAATGTATAATAATACTAGATTATTACACTTCCTTATGTTTCTTCGAGCACCGCACTCTGACAAATGTGCAATCAGCGAGGTACCTGTTTCCTTTGTGATGCGAATATGCTCCGTCCGGTACCTTAACAGTTCTGCGGTTCCGATGCGGTACTCATGCGGTTTTTTTCTGCAGATGGGTATTCTCCTCCGTTTCTATTGGATAGATATGCAGCGTGAGTTCGCCCCGGTCGGTGGCGTCTCAACCTGCTGCAGACAACTGGAAGTGGCCTGTTGGAATTGGCAATTGTTTAGTGACGTCACTGAACGGTGGCTTGTTGGGTCCAAATTTCCTAGCGACGCGTTTCGAAGACTTACAGTCGGTCTCCTTCGTCAAGGCCTTGAGCCATTACGGGCGGGTCCCTGGCTGCGATCAACAGCCGGGACCTGCCGCACATGATCCGGGCATCGATCCGATGCCTGCGGTTATGCTTAGGACGTAAATGTACGTCCTGGTGCTTTAAGTACCACCTCACCAGGACGTACATTTACGTCCTTCATCATTAAGGGGTTAATATGGGTGCTTCTTTAACCACCTTCCTGTTTTGGCAATTGACATTTATCAACATATCTTTGTATTTCCTCTTCTCCTATTGCCAATTGTGAGATATATAAGTTTTTATAAAAGTCAAAAAAGATCTTCGTAATTTCTTCCCGTTTTCTTACCTTCAATCCATCTTTATCTTCAACAGCTACAATCAACATTTTATTTTTTATTTTTTTTGTCATTTTGGCTAAATACCTTTTCTGCTCAGACTGAAATATTACTTTTTTAGCCTTTGCTGCCAATAACTCTTTATACCTCCCTATTGCCTCCTCCCACTCTCTTTTATCTTTTTCTGGTCTTGTTTCTATAAAATACTGTTCTGTTTGCTCCATTTCCCTTCTGACCTCCTTCTCTTTTTTTGCCTCTCTCTTCATCCTCCCAATTTTTTCTTCCCAGATACCTCGCAGTACCGCCTTAACAGCATCCCAGATAATACCCTCTGAAGCTGATCCATCATTCGTTTCAAAATATGCCTGCATTTTACCAATGATTTCACTATGTTCACCCCATACCTTTACCCAAAAGGGGTCTACTCTAATACTTATCTGCCTCATCTTTTTTTATATCATTTGTAGCAGCAATGAGGCATGATCGGATATACTCCGGGGTTCGTATTTAACGGAGTATTCCGGGCAAAAACATTTTATCCCCTATCCAAAGGAGGCTTGTCACATTTAGGATGCCCCCATGATGCCAGAACAGTATTAAAAAAGAAAAACACATGGCATACCATTTTGGAAACTACACCCCTCAAGAAAGGTAACAAGGGGTAAAGTGAGCCTTAACACCCCACAGGTGATTGACGAACTTTCGTTAAAATGGAACGTTAAAAATTTTAAAAAATGTTCAATAAAATGCCGGTGTTACCCCAAATTTTTCATTTTCACAAGGGGTAAAAGGAGAAAAAGTCCCCAAAAATTTGTAACCCCATTTCTTCTGAGTATGGAAATACCCCATAGGTTGATGTAAAGTGCTCTGTGGGTGCACTACAATGCTCAGAAGAGAAGGAGAACATTGGGCTTTTAAAGAGAGAATTTGGTGGGAATGGAAGTCGGGGGGGGCCATGTGTGTTTACAAAGCCCCCATGGTGCCAGAACAGAGGACCCGAGACCGCCCCGTCCCCATGTGACCCCATTTTGGAAAAAAAAACACCCCTCATGGGTTGTAACAACGGGTGCAGTGAGCATCTACACCCCACTGGCATTTGATAGAAAAATAAAAATATTTTATTTTCACGGACGACTGTGGGGTGTAAATGCTCACTGCACCTCTTATTATATTACATGAGGGGTGTAGTCTCCAAAATGGGGTCACGTGTGTGTGTGTGTGTGTGTGTGTGTGTGTGTGTGTGTGTGTGTGTGGGGGGGGGGGGGGGGTGTCCACTGTTCTGGCACTGTTCACATCCAACTTTAACGAAAATTCGTCAAAGACCTGTGGGGTGTTATGGCTCACTATACCCCTTGTTACGTTCCGTGAGGGGTGTAGTTTCCAAAATGGGGTCACGTGTGGGTGTTTTTCTTTTGCATTAATGTCAGAACTGCTGTAACTATCATCTACCCCTGTGCAAATCACCAATTTAGGCCTCAAATGTACATGGCGCTCTCTCACGCCTGAGCCATGTTGTGTGCCCGCAGAGCATTTTACGCTACATATGGGGTATTTCCGTACTCAGGAGAAATTGTGTTACAAATTTTGGGGGTCTTTTTCTCATTTTACCTCTTGTGGTGTAGCCCCCAACTTTTCCTTTTCATAAGGTGTAAAAGGAGAAAAATCCCACAAAAATTTGTAACATAATTTCTCCTGAGTACGGAAATACCCCACAAAGGCCCTAAACTGTTGCCTTGAAATAAGACAGGGCTCTGAACTGAGAGAGTGCCATGCGCATTTGAGGCCTAAATTTGGACTTTGCAATAGGGAAGGACCCAGATACAAAGATGGCGCTTGTCTCCACCTAAACCCTACGGCAGTGTTTTCCAAATAGGGTGCCTCCAGCTGTTGCAAAACTCCCAGCCTGCCAGGACAGTCGATGGCTGTCTGGCAATACTGGGAGTTATTGTTTTGCAACAGCTGGAGGCTCCGTTTTAGAAAGACTGCTGTATGAGATGTTTTTCATTTTTATTGGGGGGAGGGTACCTGTGTAGGAGCATGTGTATATGTAGTGTTTAACTTTTTATTTTGTGTCAGTGTAATGTAGTGTAGTGTTTTTAGGGTACACTCACACGGGCGGGGGTTCACAGTGAATTTACTGCTGGGAGTTTGAGCTGCTCCTTGTAGAAGGAAACACACTATAAACCCCCGCCCGTGTTAATGTACTCTGTATATTCACATGGGGGGGGGGGGGGGGGCACCCCAAACCTTCAGCTGTTGCAAAACTACAACTCCCAGAATGCCCAAAGACAGACCGTACATGCTGGGAGTTGTAGTTTTGCAACAGCTGTAGGCACACTGGTTGGGAACCACTGAGTTAGGAAACAGACTCTAGCTCAGTGATTCCAAAACGTGTGCCTCCAGCTGTTGCAAAACTACAACTCCCAGCATGTACGGTCATTCAGTGCATTCTGGGAGTTGCAGTTTTGCAACAGCTGGAGGCACACGGGTTGGAATAACTGAGTTAGGAAACAGACTCTAGCTCAGTGTTTCCCAACCAGTGTGAAAAACAGCTGTTGCAAAACTACAATTCCCAGCATGCCCAGACAGTCAGGGATGCTGGGCAGTGTAATTCTGCAATATCTGGCCCTTCAGATGTTGCAGAACTACAACTCTCAGCATGCCTGGACAGTCTGGGCATTCTGGGAGTTGTAGTTATGCAACAACTGGGGAAGAACAGTTTGGAGACCGCTAAGTAGTGGTCTCCAAACTGCAGTCCTCCAGATGTTGCAAAACTACAACTCCAAGCATGCCCAGACTGTCCAGGCATGGTGGGAGTTGTAGTTCTGTATTATATGAAGAGCCAGATATTGCAGAACTACACTGCCCAGCATCCACGACTGTCTGGGCATGCTGGGAATTGTAGTTTTGCAACATCTGGGGGGGCTACAGTTCGGAGACCACCATATAGTGGTCTCCAAACTGTGCCATTTCAGATGTTGCAAAACTTCAACTCCCAGCATGCCCAGTAAGTCAGTGCATGCTCAAAGTTGTAGTTTTGCAACATCTGGAGGACCACAGTTTGGAGACCACTACACAGTGGTCTCCAAACTGTGGCCCTCCAGATGTTGCAAAACTACAACTCCCAGCATGCCCAGACAGCCTGGGCATGCTGGGAGTTGTAGTTTTGCAACTTTTAGAAGGCCACAGTGAAGATCACTTACCGGCGATCTTCATTGCAGCCTCCTCCGCCGCACTTTCCCAACGCACTCCTGATATCTCCGCCTATGCCGCTCCAGTAAGCCGGTTCTCTCCCCCCCCCCCCCCCTTGTTTCTCCCTCGCTCTGCCTGAACTTCGATCGGTGGGCAGAGCGGGGGAAATTAACTTTAACCCTTCCGCCCCCAACTGCCATTGGTCATCAGCCTGATCGACCAATGGCAAGGGATAGGAGGAGGTGGCAGCACTGCCACCTCGCTCCTATCCTTTAGCATGGTCGGAGCGGTCTGTGATAGCTCCGATCACTATTATTTAGCGGGCGATGGGGTCACCAGAGACCCCATTGGCCCGGAATCGCTGCAAATCGCCGCTCTGAATTGACATGGGGGGTCTCAGGACCTCTCTAGGCATTGCCAGAGGATGCCTGCTGATAGATATCAGCAGTCATCCCGGTCCCCACCCGGTACGCCCTCCGTCCTTAAGTACCAGGATACGAGGGTGTACCTGTACGCCCTTCGTCCCCAACAGGTTAAAGCTGTCTTACCACTTTTGTGGCTGTTTTCCGATCCTTAACCTATATTTTTCTTCAGTAACTACTGCATTGATGTCACCCATCACCACAATTGGGATACCTCCTCTTTCATTAGCATACCCACATAATTCCTTAAATGGGCACTGTCATATACAAAAACTTTTGATATGTTGTAAAGCATGCAAAACCAATAGGTTGCTTTCATTAGAAAAATTTCAGTATTTCATACTGAAAAAGCCAGTCAAACAACTGCCCCCCCCCCCCCCCCCCCCCCGCCTGGACACATACTAGTCCTGCTGTGTCCATGCATCATTACCTATGTCATGGACACACTTCCTTGATTGACAGCTGTCAGCTTGTGTCCCGCTAATGTCAGTGAGGACAAGCTGGGAGTTGTAGTTTTGCTAATGCTAGGGGAGATGTAAGCAGACAGCATACTGAGGGAGGAGGCGGAGACCCGCACAGTGAGGCCACGCCCCCTTCCTTTGAGAAGAATTCAGACTAGTGAGCTAAATTAAAAGTATAATAAAAAAATAAAGGTGCTAGACACATAAAAATTAAAAAATTAGATGCACATGGTCAGGATTACTTACTGAGTGACATATTATAAAAAAAAAAATTTTGTTGGATCTGACAGGTACACTTTAAATATTACAGATGAGAAGGGGGGTGGCACATAGATGAAAGCGAACAGCAGTCTTCTTCCTTCCCAATTTAATACCAGAAACACATATCTACCTTTATCTACTTTTGAATTCAACACTTCTACCACTAACCCTTTGAGTATTAACACACTTATACCTCTGGAGTAGCAGGTATGTATTGAATGGAATTGGTTTGCAATCCCTTTTCTCAGTAAAATCTGAATTTCCTCAGCTGTTAAATGTGTCTCTAATAAACAAATAATTTCTAGCAAGTGTTTATCTATTACTTTATAGACTGCCGTCCGTTTCGTCCTAACCGCCAACCCCCTCACATTCCATATCAATATCTTCATTCAAACGATACCTTCTGTAGGAGAGAGAGAGATAGGAGAGGGGGGGGGGGGAAAGGCAACCCCCCCCCCCATTTGAAATTGTCAAAACCTTTCTCCGACAATTCCTCTATCTTGAGCCCACCACCCGGAAGGCCAACTTAACAATTTCTACACATCAACATAGCTACATATAAATTTTTAGATAAAAACTTGTTTTATTTACTTGATCCCTTCTTTTTCCAGCCATTCATTTACTGCGTACAACGGCATGTCAGCTCCTGTCTTGAATTATTGACCCTCCATTCCCTTCACTTATACAAGTGTCTCTAGTCCTGCAAAAAACATATTTCCTTAATCCCTTATCAGTGAGAGGCTCGGTAACCCATGGGTTCCCTGTAACAGCAGAACACAACACTATGGAAAGTATAAGTATTGCTGCTCCTTATTGTGCGTTGCGTGCCATATAGTGAAGCACATGAAAAGCATGCTTCTTCACCGTCAGTTAACGTGTTCATTTTGCGGTTACGTGAGGCACTGCATGCATTGGTCTTTATTCTTACAGTAGAGAAGTCAATAATTTAAACTTTTTGTGAATTGGGACTTTTAAACTTTTTTATTTTTATTCCAATCTAAATTTTGTCTGAGTCGGTGCATTGTTTGCCGACTTGGACTCCGACTCCACAACACTGTTGGAGACGGAGGGTTTTTCCACTTTCGGTTTTTCCTCCTTTCCTTTTAATAATCATATCCCTTTCAATTTTGCACCTAAAAATCCATATGATGGCTTATTTTTTGCGCCACCAATTTCTACTTTGTAATGACATCAGTCATTTTACCCGAAAAACTACGGCAAAATGGATAAGAAAAATCACTGTGCAACAAAACTGAAGAAAAAACGCCATTTTGTAACTTTTGGGGTTTTTCGTTTTTACGCAGCACATTTTTCAGTAAAAATTACACCTTATCTTTATTCTGTAGATCCATATGATACCCTACTTATATAGGTTTGATTTTGTTGTACTTTTGGAAAAAATCATAACTACATGCAGGAAAATGTATACGTTTAAAATGGTCATCTTCTGACCCCTATAACTTTTTTATTTTTCTGCGTACGGGCCGGTATGAGGGCTTTGCGCCGTGATCTGAAGTCTTTAGCGGTACCATTTTTTGATCGCTTTTTATTCATTTTTTCATGATATAAAAGGTGACCAAAAATATGCTACTTTGGATTTTTTTTTTGCACGTACCCCATTGATCGTGCAGTTTAATTAACGATATATTTTTATATCTCGGACATTTCCGTACATGGCGATATCATGTTTATTTTTATATACAGGTTTTTTTTTAATGGGAAAAGGGGGGTGATTCAAACTTATTAAGGAAGGGGTTTATTAACTTTTCTTTTCACTTTTTTTTTTTGCAATGTTATAGGGGGCACTGCACACAATGATCTTTTACATTGATAAATGGGTTTCTCATAGGAAACCATTGATCAATGATTCTACTGCTTGACTGCTCATGCCTGGCCTCAGGCACTGAGCAGTTATTTGGTGATAGACAGCGAGGAGGGAGGTAGAGGATTTTGCAGCGGTGATCCCTAACACCCCCCTGAGCTAACCAGCATTAGTTTACCTTCACTTTAAACATGCCGTTCAACTTTGAACGCTGTGTCTAAAAAGGTTAATAGCGCGCTGCACCGCGATCAGTGCCGCACGCTATTAGACACGGGTCCCGGCCGTTGTTAAAGGCTGGGCCCGATCCGCTATGACGGCGTGGCCCCGCATTATAGAATGAGAGAGTGGGCAGAGGGCATACAGGTACACCCTCCGTCCCCAAAAGGTTAAACATTATAACCAGAAAGTTAGATGTTAAACCCCAAAATTAGATGAGCGATCACGTAAGGCAGATGTTGAATATTACAGTACAAAAATTCTGTAGGTAGAGTTCAAGATAGCAAAATATTTTTGTTAATTGTTAGAAAGATCCCTAGCTTGCATGATTTTTATACCCCTTGGGGCCAGTATTTGGACACAAATAGTTCTTTTAGAAATATCAGTTTGTAAGATTATATAACAAAATCTCCCCACGGTTGTAGACATTCAGGTTCAACAGTTGACTTACGTTGAGGTACTTGTATAAATGTTAAATATTTTAGCCAAAAATGTAGGTGTTAAGGCACAAGAGTCAGATATTAGTGCACAAAAAAATAGATGTTAAATATTAAAGCACAACAGTTCTTATAGGTAGGAGCCGTAGTAGAAGAGTAATTTGTAAATTGTTAGTGGAGAAATCCTTAGGTAGCACAATTTTTATACCCTTGATCTACTATTAGAGCTCAAAAGTTCCTATAAAGGCTGGAACTTGAAAAATGAATATTGACAGTGGGACACCACACTCCTTAGAATAAAGCAGCAACCTAGATTACAAATTCAATAGCTGATCCATGCAGAGTCTCCCCACAAATATAAATATTCAGATCCAGCAAATGTCTGTAATAATTCAATTGCACCAAACACCAGCAAGTTGTTTTTCAGCTATGTGCTGGAGCTCAGCTCCTCTCACCACTCCCGTCTCTGGGCTCGTCTCTTCCACTCTCCTACGCTTCGGAAGTTCCGGCGTCCCACGTGGGTCGCAGCCCCCTCCGCTCCCGATAGCTGCCTTTCAGCTATTCACCAGACCACCACACAACTTCACCTCCAGGTGCAACCTCACTCCTCCACTGTGTCTCACCCTCCTCAACGTCTCCTGCTCTGGTCTCGTACCCTTCACCTCTGCCGGAACTGCACAAACTTGCTCCCAGAGCTCCGTCGCAGAAGCTCCCTCACACAAGCAGCTGCAGCTTGTTGGTATAGGGGTCATCTCGTTAGCTGGCTGTCTCTGATGGGTGGTTAGAGCGGCAACCCCCACGAACGTCTGCTCACATGCTCCACCACCCGGCCTCAGCTTTCCTATCTTAACACGCTCTAGTAAAGTGAAAGATGAGCTGTGATTGGTTGCTCTTGGCAAAATCCCTTCAGTTTTTCTCTTATACATTTTCATAAATCTGGACCGCTTTCAGTTTTACCATAAAGTGCACAGTATAAAAACAAAACCTCCAAAAGTTGCAAAACTCCTTTTTTTCCAATTTCTCCCACAAATATTTGAATGTAAATTTAAAGATGTCATTATAAAATACAATTGGTTGTGCAACAAGCCCTCATATGGGTCTGTAGATGTAAAATAAAAATAATTATATGTCTCTTGGCAAGAAGGAATAAACAAAAAAATTAAAATAAAAACTGGCTGTGTACACAAGGCCAAAATCCCCTGTGTCCTTAACCCCTTAAGGACCAGGCCAATTTCCACTGAAGGACCAGAGCGTTTTCTACACATCTGACCACTGTCACTTTAAGCATTAATAACTCTGGGATGCTTTTACCTTTCATTCTGATTCCGAGATTGTTTTTTCGTGACATATTCTACTTTATGTTAGTGGTAAATTTTTGTTGATACTTGCATCATTTCATGGTGAAAAATTCCAAAATTTGATGAAAAAATTTAAAATTTAGCATTTTTCTAACTTTGAAGCTCTCTGCTTGTAAGGAAAATAGATTCCAAATTAGTTATATTTTGATTCACAAATACAATATATCTACTTTGATGTTTTCCAAAAATAAAAACATGTCAACTTTATTATGCAAACATAGAGGGCTTCAAAGTTCAGCAGCAATTTTCCACAAAATTTTCAAAATCTAAATTTTTCATGGACCAGTTCAGGTTTGAAGTGGATTTGAAGGGCCTTCCTATTAGAAATACCCCACAAATGACCCCATTATAAAAACTGCATCCCTCAAAGTATTCAAAATGACATTCAGTAAGCATGTTAACCCTTTAGGTGTTCCACAGGAATAACAGCAAAATAAAGGCGAAAATTCAAAATCTTCATTTTTTACACTCGCATGAATTTTTACAAGAGGTAAAAGTAGAAAATCCTCTCAAAATTTGTAACCCAATTTCTCTCGAGTAAGGAAAGACCTCATATGCGTATGTCAAGTGTTCGGTGGGCGCAGTAGAGGGCTCAGAAGGGAAGGAGCGACAATGGGATTTTGGAGAGTGAGTTTTTTCTGAAATGGTTTTTGAGGGGCAGGTCACATTTAGGAAGCCCCTATGGTGCCAGAACAGCAGAACACACCCCTCCACACACACACATGGCATACTATTTTGGAAACTACAACCCTCAAGGCACATAACAAGGGGTCCAGTGAGACTTAACACCCCACAGGTGTTTGATGACTTTTCGTTAAAGTCAGATGTGTAAATGAAAAAAAAAATATTTAACGTAAGTGCAGTATTTTTCCCAAATTTACCATTTTTATGAAGGGTAATGGGAGAAAATGCCCAAAATTTGTAACCCTCTCTCTTCGGAGTATGGAAATACCCCATGTTAGGACAGAAAATGCTCTGCGGGCATTGAAAGGGGAATTTGTTTGGAATGGAAGTCAGGGGCCAAGTGCGTTTACAAAGCCCCCAGTGGTGCCAGAACAATGGACCCCCCCACGTGACCCCATTTTGGAAACTACACCCCTCACAGAATTTAATAAGGGGTGCAGTGAGTATTTACACCCCACTGGCGTTTGACAGATCTTTGGAACAGTGGGCTGAGCAAATGAAAAATTACATTTTTCCTTTTCACGGATCACTGTTCCAAAAATCTGTCAGATACCTGTGGGGCGTAAATGCTCACTGTACCCCTTATTACATTACTTGAGGGGTGTAGTTTCCAAAATGGGGTCACATGTGGGAGCGGTCCATTGTTCTGGCATTATGGGGGCTTTGTAAACACACGTGGCCTTCAATTCCAGACAAATTTTCTCTTCAAAATCCCAGTGGTGCTCCTTCTCTTCTGAGCATTGTAGTGCATCAGCAGAGCACTTTACATCCACATGTGGGGTTTGTTCTTTTTTTGGGTGGCTTTTTTCCCTTGTGAAAATGAAAAATTTTGGGAAACCCCAACATTTTCCCATCCAAGTTTAATGAAAATTTGTCAAACACCTGTGGGGTGTTAAGGCTCACTATACCCCTAGTTACGTTCCGTGAGGGGTGTAAATTACAAAATGGGGTCACATGTGAGGATTTATTTTTTTGCGTTTATGTCATAACCGCTGTAAAATCAGCCACCCCTGTACAAATCACCAATTTTGGTCTCAAATGTACATAGTGCACTCACTCCTGAACATTGTTGTGCGTCCGCAGAGCATTTTACGCCCACTGCACAGTGATCTCCAAACTGTGGCCCTCCAGATGTTGCAAAACTTGAAATCCCAGCATGCCCAGACAGCAAACTGCTGTGTGGGCATGCTAGGTGTTGTAGTTTTGCAAGATCTAGAGGGCCAGTTTAGAGATCACTGCACAATGAACTCCAAACTGTAGCCCTCCAGCTGTTGCAAAACTACAAATCCCAGCATGCCCAAACAGCTGCCTGGGCATGCTGGGAGTTGTAGTTTTGCAACATCTGGAGGGCTACAGTGTAGAGACCACTGTATAGTGGTCTCAAACTGTAGCCCTCCAGATGTTGCTAGGAAACTCACCGGCTTCCGTAGGATCGCGGGAGCAAGCCACACGACATAGCCGCCCCGCCGATCTCCGACACCAATCGTCGCCAGCAGGGTAAGTGGACGTCGGCGCCGGTCCGTTTCGGTTTCCCCGTTCTGCCCAGCCTATTGTGGGTGGGCAGGCTGCGGAAACCAAAAGTTAATCCCCCCGCCCCCGATCTGCTATTGGTGGTTGCATCTTGACGACCAATAGCAGGGATAGGAGGGGTGGCACCCCTGCCACCTCACTCCTATCCCTTCAGAGGGGGATCATGGGTGTCTTGGACAACCGCGATCCTCCTTATATTCCGGGTCACCCGTATGACCCGGAATAACCGCAAATCGCAAGTGTGTTTTCACTTACGATTTGCGCCGATCGCCGACATGGGGGGGGGTCTGATGACCTCCCCTGGGCATTTGCGCGGGGTGCCTGCTGATCGATATCAGCAGTGACCCAGGTACGCCCTTGGTCCTTAACAGGTTAAGAGGTTATGGGTGCTCTGTGTCTGGCTCGGGAAATACAGTCATGGCCGTATATGTTGGCACCCCTGAAATTTTTCAAGAAAATGAAGTATTTGTCACAGAAAAGGATTGCAGTAACACATGTTTTGCTATACACCTGTTAATTCCCTTTGTGTGTATTGTAACTAAAAAAAAAAAAAGGGGAAAAAAAAAAAAAAAGCTTATTGGACATAATGTCACACCAAACTCCAAAAATGGGCTGGGCAAAATTATTGACACCCTTTCAAAATTGTGAATTTTTTTTTTTTTTTTTTATATATATAAAAAAAAAAAAAAAAAAAAAAAAAAAAAAAAGATTGTTTCAAGCATGTGATGCTCCTATAAACTCACCTGGGGGCAAGTAACAGGTGTGGGAAATATAAAAATCACACCTGAAAACAGATAAAAAGGAGAGACGTTCACTTAGTCTTTGCATTGTGTGCGACACTAAGCATGGGCAACAGAAAGGAGAAAAGAACTGTCTGAGGACTTGAGAACCAACATTGTGGAAAAATATCAACAATCTCAAGGTTATAAGTCCATCTCCAGAGATTTGTCTTTGTCCACAATGCGCAACATTATCAAGAAATTTGCAACCCATGGCACTGTAGCTAATCTCCCTGGGCGTGGGCAGAAGAAAAACATTGATGAAAAGGTGTCAACGCAGGATAATCCGGATGGTGGATAAGCAGCCCCAAACAAGTTCCAAAGATATTCAAGCTGTCCTGCTGGCTCATGGAGCATCAGTGTCAGCACAAACTATCAGTCGACATTTAAATGAAACTAAACGCTATGGCAGGAGATCCAGGAGGACCCCACTGCTGATACAAGAGACAGCAAGACTACAAGACTACATTTTGCCAAAAACTTGAGTAAGCCAAAATGCTTCTGGGAAAATGTCTTGTGGACAGATGAGACCAAGATATAGCTTTTTGGTAAAGCACATCATTCTACTGTTTACCAAAAACGGAACGAGGCCTACAAAGTAAAGAACACAGAACCTACAGTGAAATATGGTGGAGGTTCAATGATGTTTTGGGGTTGTTTTGCTGCCTCTTGGACTGGGTGCCTAGAATGTGTGCAAGGCATCATGAAATCTCAGGATTACCAACAGATTTTGGGTCGCACTGTACAGCCCAGTGTCATAAAGCTGGGTTTGCATCCGAGATCTTGGGTCTTCCAGCAGGACAATGACCCCAAACATACGTCAGAAAGCACCCAGAAATGGATGGCAACAAAGCGCCGGAGAGTTCTGAAGTGGCAGCAATGAGTCCAGATCTAAATCTCATTGAACGCCTGTGGAGAGGTCTTAAAATTGCTGTTAAGAAAAGGCGCCCTTCCAATAAGGGAGACCTGGAGCAGTTTGCAAAGGAAGAGTGGTTCAACATTCCGGCTGAGAGGTGTAAGAAGCTTATTGATGGTTATAGGAAGAAACTGATTTCAGTTATTTTTTATAAAGGGTGTGCAACCAAATATTAAGTTAGGGGTGCCAATAATTTTGTCCAGCCCATTTTTGAAGTTTGGTGTGACATTATGTCCAATTAGCTTTTTTTTGTCCCTCCCTTTTTTGTTTTTAGTTCCAATACACACAAAAGGAATAAACATGTGTATAGCAAAACATGTGTTACTGCAATCCTTTTCTGTGAGAAATACTTCATTTTCTTGAAAAATTTCAGGGGTGCCAACATTTACGGCCATGACTGTAGTTGCCATATTTTAATGGTAAAATCACACCTGACAACTCTTCTGGAACATCTTTGAGGTGCCCAGGAATGGACCTCTTAGGCTATGTTCACACGTCCTGAATGTCCACAAGGAAAATCTCTGTGGAGACATTCTGAAGAGAGTGGTGCAGACATAATATCACATATCAGACCGCTATGCATTCCGTGCAGTGCGCGCACTAAAAAATGAACACATTCATTCTTTCTGTGGACATGGAGAATGGAATTTTTGTGTCAGAAACCTCTGGAACGGAAATTCCTGGCGTGTGCACAGCACAGCAGAATACTGTTAAAATCAACAGGACTCTGCTGCTCTGGAATCTTCAGCAGAATTCTGCCCGGAACATGGCATTAGGAGGTGCATAGATGACTACTAGGTGCCTACAACCTTACCAAATACATCTCCAGGTACAGCCTTAGAAAATGTCCTAATGCCAGCTCCAGTGTAAGGACATTACACTTCTAGGCACCAGCAAAGGCAAAGAGTACAGCAATAAGGATAAGAGTTTGAGGAGTCTGATCTAAGGGTTTTATCTGTGCAGGGGTGTGGTCTGCAGTAATTAAGTTCAATTGTTTCTGGATGTGGCAATACCAAATATGTAAAAAAAAATATTTGTAAAATGGGGAAAGGGGTTACGTTTTATTAGGGTGAGGGGCTTATTCACATTTATTAAAACTTTTTTTATTTCTATAAGAACCCATAAGGATTCATAGCAATCTATTAATTGCTATTACTGTTCATTACTATGCATGACACTGACCCTGAAGGCAAACTATACAAGAATATCCCCGAAGCAGCCCTGGAGTAGGTGAGCAGAGCTCCGGCAGCCATCTTGACTCATCACACCCCCATGATAGCGCTGCAGGTGGTCCAATCAGTTTCTCAACTGGCCAATTTACCAAGCTTCCCTGCCTTGTCTGTATGTTGCACTATGCCCACCCTTCATATGAATTATTATTATCATTCACTATCACATCCTAGTGGCATACTAGCCTGCGATGACATGAGCGCTCAGCTTTTGTCAGCGCCTGCTCCCTCTGCTACAATAGAAGAGAAAAGTTATGTGTAAAACACAGAAAATGCTAAAATTTTTATTGTATATAATAAAAATTATCACATACAAAAACCAGTCCTCAAAGGGCAGTGAGAGACGGAAAAAGGGGGGTTAGGTATAGAAAACGTATAGTAGTCGGAAAAATGAGATGTATATAAAAGGGATTTAAATCAATAGATGAAAAAAATAGAAGTAAATATAGATATAGATAGACCTGAATCTGGAATAGATACAATCAATTAATATTTAATAGATAAAAAATATATGTAAATTGTAATACAGCCTGTCACATCTGGGCAGGGCCCTTGCACCAGATGTGAAATACAATAGAATACCAATGTTAAAATGAATAAAATCAAAAAATATGAAAATAATATATCAACCACCTATTTGATAAATAGAGTCCTATTTAGCCTAAAGAAAAAAATAGTCTGACAATAGTGGATAGTGAATTCGGATGGCAATTGACGGAACAATATAGCCAGAGATAATGTCAATGACTTCAGAATAGCAATGCAAGTTGCAATAGCAGTTCACAGAGCAATATAATAAGAAACAATGTCACTGTTTTCAGAGTAGCGATAGTGTTGTAATAATCGTAATACCTGCGGTCCGCAATTTGTTCTATTCGTTACTCACGGTCTATGTGGCCGGCTTCCTCGTAGCTGGCAATCTCGGCAGTAAGGGCAGCGTTCAACACTGGCACGGAGTGGCGTCTGGCCTTTGGTGAAGGTAAGAGAGTTGTCCTGGTTGTAGTGCGGTCACAATAGATGTAGATGCAGGCTGGCACGGATGGGCATCCGTCCGAAGCTGGTTTTGGATAGCGGGTAGGAGTAGCTGAATAGACTTGGTGCGGTCTCTGGCGTCCTCTTGTTAGGTCGCATGTGCGATCCTATGGTGGTCCACAAAATAAGGTGCTGCAGCGCTGCCAAAGGCCAAAAGGTCAGTTTTAAAAGTTCTTAAGAGTTGTAGAAGGTGGTGATATTAAAAAAAAATATATATTATATATATATATATATATATATATATATATATATATATATATATATATATATATAAATAAAAAATAATATATATATATATATATATATATATATCCACCTTCTACAACTCTTATGAGTTACAAATTGCGGACCGCAGGTATTACGATTATTACAACACTGTATCGCTACTCTGAAAACAGTGACATAGTTTCTTGTTATATTGCTCCGTGAACTGCTGTTGCAACTTGCATTGCTATTCTGAAGTCATTGACATTATCTCTCGCTATATTGTTCCGTCAATTGCCATCCGAATTCACTATCCACTATTGTCGGACTATTTTTTCTTTAGGCTAAATAGGACTATATTTATCAAATAGGTTTTTGATTTTATTTATTTTAACATTAGTATTCTATTGTATTTCACATCTGGTGCAAGGGCCCTGCCCAGATGTGACAGGCTATATTACAATTTACATATAGTTTTTATTATCTATTAAATATTAATTGATTGTATCTATTCCAGATTCAGGTCTATCCATATCTATATTTACTTCTATTTTTCTCATCTATTGATTTATATCCTTTTATATACATCTCATTTTTCCGACTACTATACATTTTCTATACCTAACCCCCCTTTTTCTGTCTTTCACTGCCCTTTGAGGACTGGTTTTTGTATGTAATAATTTTTATTATTATATACAATAAAAAATTTTGCACGTACTATTAGGCCTTTTTTGGGATTCAGGCCAATCCAGTTAACCTCAGGTCGGTTGGCTGAGTGAGCTACACACCCTCTTTTTAACATTTCAAAACACAGAAAAGTTGCAAACATTATTCTCCAAAACCTACACAAAAAACATTTATAAATATCCCTCATTGTCTGACTGAAGTAGCCCCTTATGCAACAATATAAATAGCGGAGTGGGCTAACAAGGGGTTTTACTAGGGATCGAGCAATATTGATTTTTTAGGGCCGATAACTTACACCGATATTCCGGTATAAGTTATCGGCTATTTCCCCCCTCCCCACCCCCGCAGAAGCCGCTGCAGATCAAGGATTTAAAGCGGGCACTTTAAATCAATGAACTGCAGCGGCTTTTGCAGGGGCCAGAGACCGCACCCACCGCCCGCTTCTCTCCCCCTGCCGGTCCTGAGTCCAACCACCGCCGCTGCCCCATTGCCTCCCCCATCCCCGGTTTTATAATTACCTGTTCCCGGGGCCCGTGCTATTTCTGCTTCGGTGGCGGTCTGAGCTGTCAATGTGCGCACTGACAGTGACGTCGCGTTGAGGACGTCACTCGTTATTGCGCTGCGCAGCGCACAGTAATAGCGCAGGACGGACCCCGGGAACAGGTAATTATAAAACCGGGGATGGGGGAGGCAATGGGGGCAGCGGTCTCTGGCTGGGGAGGCAAGGCATTATCGGCAAGGTAATTGCAGATACCGATAATGCCCAAAATCGTGAATATCGGGCGATGATATCGGTCAAACCAATAATCGATCGATCCCTAGGTTTTACAGCAATTTATATTATCTTTGGGATAGAACATAAATATGATTGCTGAGGGTCCCAACAACCCCTAAAGTCAGCTGAAAGAAGGCGTCACTGCGCTTGAGGGAGCACTGCAGCCTTTTCACTGTCTGCCAGGTACAGTTCCATACATTAGGTAGTGGCAGTACCTAATAATGTAGCCCGTCTCACAAGTACAGCAGCGACTGAATATACAGAGCCGTGTCTAAAAGGAAGTGAAGAAGCTGCAGCCTGATCACAGCCATCCATTTAATCAAAAAACAACAGAGCGCTTCTGTGTGCGATCTTCCAGACCAAATAGGATAATGTGGGTGAGTGAGGAACGCACTCACCTGGTCAGGTTGTGCATATTACAGGCACAACGCTGATGTGGGCTTAATGTAACAACTGCTGCGGCTTCCCACGCTGGATCCACCGGCGTGTAAGAGACAGTGAAGGAGGAGGAAATCGGAAGCGGAGATCGCGCTGTTGCAGAGAAGGTTCAAGGATACTGGTAGAAGTCTTAATTTCTTTTATTCTATTCACACAACGCGTTTCTGGATATTAATAATCCTTTCATGCACTAACTTCCTCCATGAGTCTGGTGTGCAATGCCTGGTCTCTTAGGGCATCTGATAAACAGGACAGGAGTGAGCACATTGGAGTGGTAATCTCGTCCTAACTTCTTGGACTATGTTCTGGATGTTATGGGTACCCCTAGTGGTCCTTTGTAAGCCATGATTTCTCACACAACTGGCAATTGTTTCAAAGTCCACTTTTTGAGGCTGCAGCCTTGTGAAGTACTTTAATCAGATCATGAGTCAGAGCGCACAAGTCATACACCTGATGGTGTATCAGAGTATATGTGTAAAGGACACAGCGCTGTGTGCATCTCTCGCAGTTTTCACCAATGACTGCAGAGCAGGCAGTGAGTAGGGGGCGTCATCATGGTAACTTCTGCACAGTGTAGTAATATTCAAGCAGTGGCTACTGTTGGCTTATGCACCCAATTTTGCACCTCTTTTATATGAGCAGTGCCAATCCATCTATAAGATATATTATTGGCTTTTGTGTCAAGCCAATAGTTTATATTATAGTGTGTATTAAGATATGCAATGTTAAAAAAAAATCCTGACAAGTCCATATTACTAAACAAGAAAACAGCTAATTTTTTCACTAATTATGGTGATGACTTTTTTTTTTTTTTTTTTTTTTTAAAGACTGACAAATCAACAAAAACTTTATTAATAATGTTTCTGATATTGGTTACAAACTCATGAACACACTTGTAAGCCAGAAGTCTTTTACTGACAGATATATTTTCTGGTTATATTGTTAATTAAGTAGCCACATTTAAACCTTTTTTTATGGTTTGTTATTAATATATCTCCCTTAAGCTTTTTTTAAGTGTATACAGATTTATCAACCTATTAATAACAAATATAAATAAAATAATATTAGAAAACACATAGAAAGGAGCAGGATATAGTCTATGTCACAACTGCACAACCTCTCCTTGGGCAATCCCCTCTGTTATATCCATTAGCCCTAATGGGGATTATAGAAAACATAAAAATCGATCAAACTATACCATGAATGGCCAGATTTATTTTGTTTAATACCCATACTAAATCCAACCCTCTCAAAATGAAAAAAAAAAAAACTAATAATTTACAACTCCAAGTTATAATCCAGTTTAAACAAAATTTGGAAAATAAGTAAACTAAAAAAAAGTTTCACAGAACAGTAAAATAAGAAACGTTTACATTATATGAGCTATAACAGAATAGTCCAGCTAAGATTCCTAGTTTTCCTTTACGATAGCACTCTTTAAAAGTCCCATGTTCAGCCTCTCCAGTTGCTCTTTAAAACTTCCAATCTGCAATGAATACTCAGCAGGCAGTAAGGGACAATGCCCAGCTGGCCCAGTGACTCCTAGAGGCATCATGGGACCAGAACATGGAGTAGGACTATGTGCTAGACAAGAGCTTGTTGAGTTGCTGGTCTCTCTGTGTGTCACTGAAGGTTTCTTTCCTGCATTCTTGATTTCTAGCTTAAACCTCTTAATGTCAGGACCTGTCTCTTCTTCCTGACTTGACTCTAATACAAAGCTGTGTGTCTCTCCTGCTATTTTGCTTCTCTGTGACTTCTCTGGTTGGTTGCTGCTCACAGCCTTTTTAGGCTTCTTTAATTTATGTCCAGAGTTTGGTTGTTTTCTCTTTCTGCCTTCATTTTCGAACAATTTCTTTTGTTTTTCTTTGTGTAAGCGAATATTTCTGAACAAAACATAACATTCTGACTTTAACATTGCCTGCACAGTGCTGTACATTGCCCTATTCTATAGGTCAATGTGATAGTAAAAGCAATTCACACCTCATATAAACAAGACAGGAGCTATGAAAGCAATGGCATATCTGAGGATGGACAGATGTTTTCAGCAGTTTTCCCCTTCTGGGTAATTTTTCTGGTCCATTTCTTAACTATTTTCACAGCCATTTTCTAATCAGATAATTTTTTATTAAAGTTTTTTTTTAAATCATTGATCTAAAACAATCAAAGAACACCCTACAACCCATAACACCCACCCCACGGCAACAGTACCCACCCCCCAAACATAAACCCCACACAAAAAGCCTGTCCAATTCTAACAGTCTGAAAATGGTATCTGGTGTATTATGTCATCCAAAATGAAAAGCATTACAAAGAGAACATCGTATCTGACAAGACCCTCTCCACAGGCACACAAGGACCTCCACCAGGGTACAGGCGGGCAAACGCAACCCATCACACACACACCCCAGAGGGGCAAACATATAGAAACAAAAAGCGACACTGCACAATTCACATATACATCACACTCAAACAAATCTCCCCAAACTGGACAAGCACCTAAGATGTGTGGTCAGATGGGTCATACTTCTGCACCCAGGGACCCCATATGCTGTCAAACCTACGAGTGCCTTGCGTTCGACATAGATCCCCTTTTCTAAACATACTATATGGGTGATTCGAGTGATCAGAGGAGCTTTTGCCAGAGGGCTAGGCCTGATCCAGTACTGTGCATTTAGCTTCCGAGCCGGATACAGAACTTGCAGCATCCCCACCTCAATCCCGGAAGGCTCTTTCCCACATCATATGAGACGTAGCAAACATACTTTAGGGATCAGTGATAACGTAATGTCATAAACAGTCTGTGTATGCCGGAGTACATCAGTCCAATAAGTAACTAAAAGAGGGCAGTCCCATTTCAAATGCACCAGATGAGCCTCCAACATACCACAACGAGGACAGGCAGAGTCAGACCGGTCCCCAATCTTGTGCAGGAACACTGGAGTTTTATATATATATATTGAGATATCCTATTAGCTTCCGACAAAGATAGAGAAGGGGTAAATGCCAGTGCAATGGACCATTTATCAGTAAGAGAACCAAGATCCCTCTCCCACTTGCTTGCAAGCCAACCGGTTTGCAAGTACGCAAGCCAGCAGCTTTACATCAGCACACAACAAAGAAATCGGTCTGTAAGAGCCCGCATGTAACTGACTTTTTACCAGGTTTCGGAAGGAGCACCACTGTAGCTTCTAACATGGAGCGGGGTAGTGAACCCTCCGACACCGCTGACTCGACCACCCACAAAAGCTGCAGCAAAATTACTCCCTAAAACTGTTTATACACCTCGCTCGGTAAACCATCCTGGCCCGGAGATTTTTCATTGGCAGCATCCTGCAAAGCTGTTTCTAGCTCCTCCAGAGAGAGAGACAAGTCCAGCTCGTCCCTCTGCTCCAGAGAAAGAAAGGGTAGACACACCCCACTCACATAATCCTCCAATTCCGCCACTGAACAGACAGTTTTGGATGAGTATGCGTCCCGGTAAAAGGCCAACATTACCCGTAAAATATCACAGTCCCCAGATCATACTGAAGGCAACCTATATACGCCATCCCCTGCTGAGCGCTAGCAATAGAGGCAAGCAGTTTCCCCATGCCTTCTCCACACTCAAAATACTGCTGCTTAGTAAAGAAATGTTAATGTTTAGCTGCAACCTCCAAATAGCATTTATAAGCACCCTGAGCCTCTAAACATACAATAGCCATTGTGGATGGAGCAAGGATGACGTTACTTTCTGCCTCTACCACTGCTTGCTGCAAATGTTCCCCTCTCTGACGAGTACAAGATTTGTGAATGCTAATGTCCCTTATAAAAAAGTCCACGCAGGAACGCCTTCAAGGAGTTCCAAACAAACCAGCATTAAGCATGATACACTCTGTTCTACGCTGACAATCTTCCGCCGTAGACAGCAATTGCATCCAGAATGGGTTCAGCCTCCACAGCAGGTGCACCCAGTCAGCATCCATAAGCAGTTTTAACTTCAAGCAGACAGAAGCACAGCCATTTTCTAGTCACACTGTTAACCTATAGCAAAAGCTACAGTCCAAAAATGGCTACTATTTTGTAAACCGTCCAAAATATAGGCAGAAACTTGGCTGTAAATGGATAAAAAAAAATTAAGAAATAAGAGCCTGACAATGTTGGGGGACATAAAAATTATGGGAGTTTGAACAGGGCCTAAATTTTATAAAATTCTGTAGCAAAAACAGTCATTTTTGTGCCATCTTTTTGAATTGTAATGGCCATTTTACAGTTCTAAAAAAAACTCCCAAAATGCCAAGTGAGAATATGTCCTCACATGCATTATTACATATGCAGCACGCACACACACACACACACAACACAGAATGGAGTAGTCTTAATACATAATGGGGGAGATTCATCAAAACCTGTCCAGAAGAAAAGTTGCTGAGTTGCCCATAGCAACCAATCAGATCGCTTCTTTAATTTTTTTAAAAGGCCTCTAGAAAATAAAAGAAGCAATCTGATTGGTTGCTATGGAAAACTCAGCAACTTTTCATCTGGACAGGTTTTGATAAATCTCCCCCAATGCCTTTAAGTCACAGGTATTTTCTGCCCTTCCATAATATAAAATAGATTTAAAGAAAGATTCATTTACCTCTTCAGAAACAAGGGAGGTCTGTAACATGTCCAGTAAATCCTAGCAGCTGAAGTACCTCTGGAAGGCTGCATTCCTCCAAGACTCCTCAATACACTCCCCAAACTTCTAAAATTTAACAACAACAAAAAACGAGAAAAAAAACAAATCACTAAATTAAATCAGAATTGTTAATTGAATAGAAAAAAACAACAACAAAAAAAAAAGAACTTTTCTAAATATTAGAACAAGCTGGACAATCATTGTACAAGTGAGAGTGACTGCACAGGGCTAGAATTCCTCCTGTAGCAGAAATTACAACATATGTTTAAGGCAAGTGCACCTTCTTTAGCCTGTTTGCAATGATCAATTGGTCGGCAAGCCGAAAAAAGCAGAGATTGCTTTACACAATCTGCGTAAGTCCCACTGACATTACTAGGAGCTGCTTAACCCCTTAACGACGCAGGACGTATATTTACGTCCTGCGCCGGCTCCTGCGATATGAAGCGGGATCGCGCCGCGATCCCGCATCATATCGCGTCGGTCCCGGCGCTCATCAACGGCCGGGACCCGCGGCTAATACCACACATCGCCGATCGCGGCGATGTGCGGTATTTACCCTTTAGAAGCGGCGGTCAAAGCTGACCGCCGCTTCTAAAGTGAAAGTGACCCGGCTGCTCAGTCGGGCTGTTCGGGACCGCCGCGGTGAAATCGCGGCTTCCCGAACAGCTGACCGGACACCGGGAGGGCCCTTACCTGCCTCCTCGGTGTCCGATCGACGAATGACTGCTCCGTGCCTGAGATCCAGGCAGGAGCAGTCAAGCGCCGATAACACTGATCACAGGCGTGTTAATACACGCCTGTGATCTGTGTAAAAGATCAGCGTGTGCAGTGTTATAGGTCCCTATGGGACCTATAACACTGCAAAAAAAGTAAAAAAAAGTGTTAATAAAGGTCATTTAACCCCTTCCCTAATAAAAGTTTGAATCACCCCCCTTTTCCCATAAAAAAAATAAAACAGTGTAAAAAAAATAAATAAAATAAACATGTGGTATCGCCGCATGCGTAAATGTCCGAACTATAAAAATATATCATTAATTAAACCGTACGGTCAATGGTGTACGCGCAAAAAAATTCCAAAGTCCAAAAAAGTGTATTTTGGTCACTTTTTATACCATTAAAAAATGAATAAAAAGTGATCAAAAAGTCAGATCAAAACAAAAATCATACCGATTAAAACTTCAGATCACGGCGCAAAAAATGAGTCCTCATACCGCCCTGTAGGTGGAAAAATAAAAAAGTTATAGGGGTCAGAAGATGAAATTTTTAAACATATAAATTTTCCTGCATGTAGTTATGATTTTTTCCAGAAGTGCGACAAAATCAAACCTATATAAGTAGGGTATCATTTTAACCGTATGGACCTACAGAATAATGATAGTGTCATTTTTACCTAAATGTGAACTGCGTAGAAACGGAAGCCCCCAAAAGTTACAAAATGGCGTTTTTTTTCGATTTTGTCGCACAATGATTTTTTTTCCGTTTCGCCGTGCATTTTTGGGTAAAATGACTAATGTCACTGCAAAGTAGAATTGGCGACGCAAAGAATAAGCCATAATATGGATTTTTAGGTGGAAAATTGAAAGGGTTATGATTTTTAAAAGGTAAGGAGGAAAAAACGAAAGTGCAAAAACGGAAAAACCCTGAGTCCTTAAGGGGTTAAGAGGCATAGAACAAGGAGCTACTGTTTTTGCAACTCTGGGAGATACATAAAAAGGGCAATTCACAGACTACACTGTTTACACAACTAATGTCAAAGAGAGTTACTCAAATTGCGGAAGACTTCAGAGACGGAAAAGTCACTTTGGCTTCCTACAAACAAGCCAGAGGTGGCCGGGAAGCCATGTCTAGGCTTTATTTGCATACCCCTTTAATCCATTAGCATATTCTAAATTATAATGAGCTGTAAGAAACCAGATTACTCACTGCTACTCTGCCCGCTGACAGACTCTAGGTCAGTGTTTCCCAAACATGGAGCCTCCAGCTGTTTCAAAACTACAACTTCCGGCATAACATGACAGTCAAATGCTGTCTGGGCATACTGGGAATTGCAAAAAGGATTCTATACCAAAAAGTATTATGCCATTATACCTCTTAAATGTTTTTGATCTTCTTGCTGGAACTTTATTTATAAATACCCAGGATTGACTATACCAGAGGCTTGGATCTACAATACACAAGGATTAAAGTTAAAAATGTATACATTGAGAGTATACGGTACATATTTATGTCAGGCTAGATATTCTCTCTGATTGTTTGGCCACTGTGTTTGTCATTGATTCTGCCATTTTTTCATTTTTATGGAAACTGCTTTTATTTTATTTTTTTATCCTTTAACTGTTTTTCAATGCCTTCGGCATACCACTCCATAGGTCGGATGCAAAATGCCTGGTCCACAGAGTGTAAGGAGCTAAGTAGTGCACCGCTGTATACAGAACCATAGCCCAGAATTTTGTCACTTCCCTGACTGGTTGGCACCAATTGACCAATCAGGGATCCCAATGGGGAATACGAAGGTACAGTGCTGTGAATTCATATTCCCCCATGCCAACCAAACAGGGCTTCCTCCGGGGAAGTTCATGTGTAAATGCACATATTCCTTCTAAAGTAACATCAACGTTAAAAGGACAGTGACTAGATTCTGCTTCTCCTAAAGTTGTATCCCAGGATGTACCGATTCAAACTACCTTAAAAACTACCATCAAAAAAAAGTTTTGATCAGACCTCCACTGATCAGGAAAGTGAGCAGGAATAAGGGCACACTTTACTTCTTTTTTTTAGCAATCTTGCTATGCTTCTCCACTGTAATTCTATGACAAAGGAAAACAGTAGCAGAGAAGGAAAGCACGCTTCTCCAAGTTCGTTGTCCTGATCTCTGTAAAAAGGTCAAAAGTATATATTTTTTTGTGACATACACACATAGTAACAGTTCATAAGGTTGAAAAAAAGTTCAACCTATGTCCCTGTTGAGTTGATCCAGAGGAAGGAACAAAAAAAAAATAAAAAATAAATAAATCATACTAGAGGTAAAAATTCCTTCCCGATTCCAATTATGGCAGTCAGAATAAATCCCTGGATCAACGTCCTGTCCCTATAAATCTAGAATCCATAACCAGCAATGTTATTACTCTCCAAACAATGCATCCAGACCCCTTTTAAACCTCCAGGAGAGAGTTCCACAGTCTCGCTGCTCTTACAGTAGAGAACCCCCCGTCTTTGCTGGTGCAGAAACCTTCTTTCCTCCAGACAGAGGATGCCCCCTGGTTATCAATAGATTATGGGAGAGATCTCTTTACTGTCCCCTGATATATTTATACATAGTTATTTGGTCTCCCCTAAGCCTTCTTTTTTCTAAACTAAATAACCCTAATTCTGATAATCTTTCTGGGTACTGTAGTCCTCCCGTGTTACCCTGGTTGCCCATCTTTGAACCCTCTCCAGCTCCACTGTGTTTCTTGTACACTGGTGCCCAGTACTGTACACAGTATTCCATGTGTGGTCTGACTAGTGAGGTAGAATTATTTCCCTGTCGTGGGCATCTATGCCCCTACTGATGCACCCCATGATTTTATTTGCCTTGGCAGCAGCTGCCTGACACTGGTCACTACAGCTAAACTTACTGTTAACTAAGACTCCCAAGTCCTTTTCCACGTCAGTCGTCCCAAGTGTTCTCCCATTTAATACATAATCCCATCCCGGATTTTTCTTCCCCATGTGCATTCTTACATTTATCAGTGTTGAACCTCATCTGCCACTTCCCAGCCCAAACCTCCAACCTATCAAGATCCATTTGTAACAGTGCCATGTCCTCTATAGTGTTTACCATTTTACAGAGTTTAGTATCATCTGCAAAGATTGCTACTTTACTATTCAACCCCTCTACAAGGTCATTAATAAATATATTAAATAGAACAGGACCCAAGACTGACCCCTCTTGTACCCCACTAGTAACAGTCACCCAATCAGAATAAGTACCATCAATAACCACCCTGTTTACTATCACTGGGCCAGTTACTTACCTACTTACACACATTCTCGCCCCATTCTTCTCATTTTATGCACCAACCTTTTATGTGGCAGCGTATCAAATGCTTTGGAAAAATCCAGATATACAACATCCAGCGATTTCCCCTGGTCCAGTCTGGAGGTCACCTCCTCATAAAAGCTGATCAGGTTATTATGACAGGACCGATCCCTCATAAACCCATGCTGATACGGGGTCATACACTTTAAAGTTGTTTCACAAAACGTTGGCTTCCAGAAGTTTCATTCCTAGGCTTTGTGTAAGGGAACAGTTACATGAAAACCCCCTTTTTTTTTTTTATTGCCCAAACACTTTTTTTTCTTATTTTTATTTTTTTAACAACCCCTACCAGAAATGAATTTAAAGGGTATGTTTACATGTGGCAAATTTGTTGTAGACCTTTCTGTAAAACAGATTTTTAACCCCTTCCCGCTATATGCATATGTCCAATCATTCGACATCACTGCCGTGGGCAGTGAAGGAGATCGGCGACGGGACCCGGCTATTAATCACAGCCGGAGTCCCGCCGCAGCCGCGATCGCACCAGTTCCGGCAGCATAATCCCCCTAGATGCCGTGATCAGTCCTGATCACGGCATCTATGGTGTTGACAGGGGGAATGCTCTCCCCCTGTTCAACGGTGGCGGCGCGATACGATCGCGGGTCGCCGTTTGTTGCTATGGCAGCAGGTGGTCAGATCATGACCTCCTCTCTGCCTGCTACGGAAGCCTGTGAGATCCAGCCAGAGGCTGGATCGCACAGGCTGTAGTGTCTGCAGCTCATCAGGTTATACTGTGCTGCAGTACAAATGTATTGCACTATAGTATAACCTGTAAAAAATTTAATAAAAAGTTCTTCAATAAAAGTATGAAGTGTATAAAAAAAAAAAAAAGCCCCTTTCCCAATAAAAGCCCTGTATTATCACCAAAAAAGATCAAACACATTATGTATCATATACATAATAGGTATTGCCACATCCGGAATGACGTGTACTATAAAACTATAATGTAAATTATCCTGCACGGTGAACGGCGTTAAAAACGAAAAAAGGGCAAAATTCACCAATTTTGGTACAAATCGCGGAATAAAAAAGATCAAAAAGGTAGCACAAAAATGATACCAATAAAAAGTAGAGCTCATCCCGCAACAAATAAGCCCTTACCCAATGGCGTTGGACGAAAAATAAAAAAAGTTATGGCTGTTGGAAAATGAATGGCAGAAAAAGAATTTTGCTCAAAAAAGGAAAAAGAACATAGAAAGCTATATAAAATGGGTATCCCCATAATCGTACTGACCCACAGAATAAATATAACATCACTTTTACCGCACCGTGTACAGCATAAAAAAATGTTAAAAACGCCTGAAATTTTCCAGTTTTTCACAATATTTTGGGGTTTTTCACAAAAAATGCTGCATGTGTCAACAAAAATGCACCACTTATATAAAGTACAATATGTCACGAAAAAACTATCTCAGAATCGCTCTGCTGAGAAAAAGCGTTCTAAAGTTATTACCATTTAAAGAGATACATGTCAAATAAAAAAAAGGGCCTGGTCATCGAGGTAAAAAATTGGTCTGTCCTTAAGGGGTTAAAAATCCATGCACAAGCAAAAGAATCGATTCCATTGACATGGAGGATTTTCAATCCCAGAAATTTGTGCAATTCCCCATAGATGGAAATGTTTTTTTGGAGAGTCCAACAACAGAACGAAGATGATCTTCCTTTTATCAGCTAAAGACAAACAAAACAACGTGCTCCCTGGTGTGACTACCTCCAAACACTGGAAATAAAAGTTTTTTTGAAACCACTCACCAAATGTGGTTGCGCATATACAGGCACAATACACATGAAGGTAATATACGAATATATGGTGGGATTTATCAAACATTGTGTAGAGGAAAAGTTGACCAGTTGCACATAGCAACCAATCAGATCCCTTCTTTCATTTTTCAGAGGCCTTTTTAAAAATGAAAGAAGGCATCTGATTGGTTGCTATGGGAAACTTTTCCTCTACACAAGGTTTGATAAATCTTCCCCATAGTCTTCTTGTGGCTGCTGGTGCTCCTTAGTGCACAAGGCACGACAGATCCCAAAAATGACTACTCCACTCACAAGAAGCCAGTGCGACTTGGAAACCCGTTGTACATTTGTATTCTTAAATCAATTTTGGTGCTGTATTTTACTGGATCCTGGCAGCGCCCATTATTCCTAGTTAGTTAAAGAAAATCTCTCACAAGTGTCGCCTGCACTAACCTGTCGGTACAGACAGGTAGTGCAGGTGACACTGATGACAACAGTACTTACCTTGTCCCGTTCCGTGCCAAGGTTTCCGGCAATCCTCATTAGGATCTTCAGCTCCAGGCCCAAATTGGAGCATAGGCAGAGTTTAGTGACGTCACCACTGCTAGCAGCAGGACCTAGCAGAGAAAAGCAACGGTGATGTCACTAAGCTCCTCCCATGCTCCAAGCCAGGCCCGGAGCTGAAGATACCGAAAAGGAACCACAGAATAGAACGGGACAAGGTAAGTACCGTTGTCATCAGTGTCACCTGCACTACCTGTCTGTACTGAGAGGTTAGTGCAGGCGACACTGATGACAGATTTCCTTTAACAAACAATAATGGGCGCTGCCAGGATCCAGTAAAATACAGTACCAAAACTGCTTTAAGAATACAAACGTACAACGGGTTTCCAAGTCGCACTGGCTTCTTCAGGTATGATCCTTTCTGCAGCAAAATTCCATAGTGTAAACTGTGCAGCTGAATACCCTTTGACAGCAATGGGATTTTGCTGCACATGAATTTCCAGGGAAATTTCAAAATTAAATTCTGATAGAAAATTTTGAAGTGTGAACCTACCTTATTGTTCCATATTTGTAGAGTAAAACCGGCTCCCCATGAGTGTTATACAAACATTTTTGCGTCCATTTTATGGCTGCAAGTCTTGGACGGACCATGGGTCTTGATGACCTGAACTGACAGCTGTTAGGATTGTGGTTGGGCTGGGACTTACAGATGTAATATAGACACAAAAATGCATCCCTACTTACACTAGTGTGGTAGCTGACAGACTGAATAAAGGCACTGCTTCAGACTAACCTGTAGTGTTTGGGTCTTCAATGATGGGATTTCTTTTTCTCACTTTCTTGTAAAGATGTTTACAACCTTTGCACAAACGCTGGATATCGCTCATCTTGGACTCACCAGACTGATAGCCATGGACTGCATGAGAAGTGTTCGGGGAACATTTAGACTCACGGTCATCCTGATACACATACTCATCAACTATTGTAGTGACACAGTTGTGTACAGAAAATGCATAGTTTGTTTCTTGATGCATTTCTTCTTCTACAGACCAAATTTCTCTACCTTGACTAAAGGTTGTAACATTACCGGTGGTGGATTTTAACCTTATCATCTCATCGTGATGCTTATAGACGTTTATGGCCGAGTGCTGTCTGTTTACAAGGAAGGTTTCTGACTTAATATTCATTGTCTGGTTCTGACTAGCAGTGCAAGAACTTTCACGTTTGCTCATATTTTGTAGTGACCGATTTGAGGTTTGCTTCAACTGCTTATTCTGTATTATTGACTGATAGCTATGAGACAAAAAATATATAAAAAAAAATCATATATAAATTACTTATCTGCAAAGATGCATTCACATATGGGTCTGACAATTTAAGTTATGTATACAGTTATACAGTATACTACATTTATAGAATCCCTTAAAGTTGATGTGTCATTAGAAAATGACCTATAAACTTATGTTAACCCCTTAAGGATGCAGGGTTTTTCTGTTTTTGCATTTTCATTTTTTCCTCATCACCTTCTAAAAATCATAACGCTTTCAATTTTATACCTAAAATTCCATATTATGGCTAATTTTTTGCGCCACCAATTCTAATTTGCAGCGACAGCCATTTTACCAAAATATCCACTGCGAAGCAGAAAAAAGAAATTCATTGTGCAACAAAATGTAAGAAAAAATGCCATTTTGTAAATTTTAGGGGCTTCCGTTTCTATACAGTACATTTTTCAGTAGAAATGACACCTTATCTTTATTCTGTAGGTCCATACGGTTAAAGTGATACCCTACTTCTAAAAGGCTTGATTTTGTATTACTTAAAAAAAACAAAAAAAAACACAAACATAACTACATGCAGGAAAATGTATATGTTTAAAATTATCTTCTGACCCCTATAAAACTTTATTTTTCCGCATACGGGCAGTTATGAGGGCTCATTTTTTACACAGTGATCTGAAGTTTTTATCGGTACCATTTTTATATTGATCGGACTTTTTGATCGCTTTTTATTCATTTTTTCATGATATAAAAAGTGACCAACAATACGCTATTTTGACCGTGCAGTTTAAATAACAATATATTTTTATAGTTCAGACATTTCCACACGTGCCGACACCACGTTTATTTTTATTTACAGGTTTTTTTTAAATGGGAAAAGGAGGGTGATTCTTACTTTTATTAGGGAAGGGGTTGAATGATCTTTATTAACTTTTTTTTCCACACTTTTGTTTTGCAGTGGCTATTACACTGCACATACCGATCTCATACACAGATCATTGCCGTGCATTGACACAGCAAAGATCAGTTATCGGCGGTTGATATTGCTCAAGCCTGGATTTCAGGCTTGGAGCAATCAATCGCCGATCGGACGTGACGGAGGCAGGTAAGGGGACCTCCGCTCGCAATCTAGCTGAGCTGCCGGGAAGCTTTTACTTTCATTTTAGACACAGCGATGTCTAAAGGGTTAATAGCGCACGGCACACTATTAGCCAGGGTCCCTAGTGTCATTAGCCGGTGTGACCCCACGTTATATACCGGGACCGGGCGCAGGACGAACAGGTACGCTCTGCGTCCTTAAGAGGTTAAACATTTTAAATCATTTTTGGTGATTTGTTTTCTAATTTACCATTTTACCATCTAGATTATAGAATAATCTTAGTTTTTATTCTTGCTACTAGGCCTAATATTAACCCTTAAGAGGGAGTACTCCGGAGGAAAAAGTTGGAATTATAAAATACCAATAATTCGGTTTTCATGAGTCCATCACGACAGCACCACATGAGATTGCCCCACCAACCTGCATAGGAACAGGAAACACACAGGTTAAAAATGCCCCTTCCATTAACCTCCTAAGTGTTTATTACTAACAGAGCAAGGTATACATATATAAATACATATGTCAATAAAGGTAGGAAAAAACGAGTGCTGTCGAGTTGGACTCATGAAAACCGAATTATAGGTAAGTTATAATTCTAACTTTTCAATTCGTCCCTCACGACAGCACCACGAGACATACCAGATAAATGGTGATTTAGGGAGGGACCATGACTTGCAGCACCTTACAACCAAATCCAAGGTCCTGAGAAGGGGCTACATCCAGCTTATAAAGTGTGTGGAGAAGACCATGCTTTGCAAATCTGTTTGAGCGAAGCGGAAGCTTTCTCAGCCCAGCAGACAAACGGCCTGGGTTGAATGAGCTATAATACCCACTGGAACATTGCAGACTTGAGCCATCTAGAAATTTCATTTCTTATGCCTTTTTACCCTTATTTGGGCCTTGAAATTGAATAAATAGGTTAGTCTTTCCTCCAAGACTTAGTAACCTCCAGATAATGCAAAACTACTCTTCTTACATCCAACTTATGAAACTCCTCTTCCTTCTTATTCTTGGGGCTGTTACAGAAGGATGTCCCGAGACCTGTGAAAACTTTTGGGAGGAAAGCAGGATTGAGTTTTAAGATTACTTTACCATCCAACACTGTAAGGTAAGGACTTTCAATGTTTCAATGTTTTCCAAGTAAGAAAACTGACAGAGGATTCAGAAAAAGGTCCAAAAGGCTTTCCAGTTAGGGATGACAGAACAAGGTTTAAATCCCAAAGTGGAGTAACATTAGAGATCTTTAATTAGGACATTGCTGTAAAAAAAAAAAAAAACGTTTAATCCGCTAATGTTTTGCAATGCATACATCAAAGAAACAGCCCAAGGCAGCCATTTGTACTTTAAGAGTACTCAAGGATAGGCCCATATCAAAGCCATCCTGTAGGAAGTCCAAAATTCTAGGAATATCTGGATTAAATAAATCTGGAGGAGAAGAGCCACACCAGGAAGAAAACTTTCCACTGTTTAAGATAAATAGATGAAGTGGAATCTTTCTTGGGGTGGGTTTACACTACGATTTCACTGTACAGGAACCGGATTCGGCTGGCGGGGAGCAAAAATCGGGAGCTCCCGCATATCAGCCAGACTCGGCTCATATCTAATTCATTTCAATGATCCGACCAGAGTCAAACAGTTACTCTGGTCGGCTAATTTTTGCCCCGTATACGGTTTAGTGACAGGACCTAAAACCTCGACATACCACGGTTTTAGGTCTGGTCAGAAAACTGGATACAGAGCAAAAATGAGCCGACCGAAATCACTGCAACTGTCGGCTCATTGAAATCAATTACATGTGGGCTGGGTCCGGCTGGGATACGGGAGCGCCCGGTTTTCACTCCCCCAGCCGCATCTGGTTCTCATATAGTAAAATCGTAGCATGAACCCACCCTTAATCTTTAGTTCTAACACAAGTCTTTCAATAGCCAATATGACAGCTGGAGATTCTATAAGTCCTTGTGATACAGAGGTCCCTGGCTCAATAGGTCGTTCTTCTGAGGAAGGAGAATGGAATCCACTAAAGAGATCTTTTAGCAGACTGAACCAGCTTCTCTTTGGCCACACGGGGCTATGAATATAAATTTTCCCTTTCCTATTCTCACCTTCTGAAGAGCTCTCATAATCAGTGCAATTGGTGGAAATGCATATGCCGGGTTGAACGACCAGTTTTGTTGAAGGCCATCCACTGCATCTGGATTGTTCCTTGAGTTGAAAGAAAAAAACCAAAACAAAAATAAAGATAAAAAATTAAAATCTATGAACTTTGCAATTTTTTTTGCTTTGCAAAGAGGTCCATTTCTGGAGGACCCCAAGACTGAGTTAGGGATAGAAAAACTTGCAAATTCAGAGACCATTCGCCCCGGATCCAGGACATGATGAAAAGCGGCCTCTGAATTGTCTATTCCCTTCAAGTGAACTGCTGACAGAGATGCCACATTCTGTTCTGCCCAATGAAAAAATCCTTTCCGATAGAATCTTCAAAAGGTGTGTGCCTTGTTCCACCCTGATGATTGAATAAGGACACTGCTGTAGTGTTGTCCAAGTAGACCTTTACATGAAGACCCTTTAGTAACATCTTTGAAGCTTTTAAAGCTTTGAACACTGCCATCAACTCTCGATAAATTGAGGAACAGGTCTGTGTTTCTTGAGACCAGGGACCCTGTTACTGAAGATCTCCCACTAGAGCTCCCCAGCCCCAGAGACTAGCCTCAGTTGTCATAGAAATGGATGGAAGAGGAATCCAAGGAACCCCATAACAAGGTTCTCCTTTAACCACCACTTTAGGGATCTCTTTACATGGAGAGATAACTTCATTTTGTTCTCCAAAGAGAACTAATAACTTTCCCAAGTCTTCAGGATTTGTGACTGAAGTGTTCTTGAGTGACTTCGACACCAGGGCAATGCTGGGATGAAAGATGTCATAGACCCTAGAAGAGACATGGCTTCACGCAATGTAAAAGTTTCCTTCCGGAAAACATCTTTTATTTTCTGCTGTAGAGAAGATACTTTTTCTGAAGGAAGAAAAGTATTTTGTACCTCTGAGTCCAGAATAATGCCCAAAAACCTCTAGGTTCTTGAAGGGATGAGATCAGATTTCTGGAAATTATCCATCCCAGATCTTGAAGGCATGACACCTCCGATGGCCACATTGAGAGAGAAGATGATAAATGGCAGTGATTAGATCTACCAGTTAAGGGATTATAGTGATCCCCTCTTGCCTTAAAATGGCTTCTACTTCCACCGTAACCTTCGGCGCCGAGGATATTCCGAAGGGCAAAGCTCTGAATTGGTATTGTAGAACTTTTTTGTCTATTTGTACTGCAAATCTTAGATACTTTTGATGAATCTGGTAAAGAGGAAGATAAAAATGAGCATCTTTAAAACCGATTGTTGCCATCAAGGCATTTTTCTGAATTAAGGGGATGGCAGATTTTAACATCTCCATTTTGAACCTTTTGTATATTATGCATCTGTTTAACCCTTTTAGATTTATAACTGTTCTGAAAGATTTGTTACCAGGAAATAGTTGGAATAATGGCCCAGGCCTAGTTCTGGCTGAGGAACCTGCATAATAGCACCAAGGGATAAAATATCTTTTATTCCTGATAAAAGCCTCATATTTCCATCTCTTCATCCTAGATTTGTAATACGAAATCTTGGAGCAGGAGGGAAGGCAAACTCTATTCTGAAGCTAAAATCCAGAGAGTTCAGAACGAATTGATTTTTTAAAAATATTCACTCAGTGGCTACAAAACCGAGCAAGCCTTCCCCTCACCCGAAGACAGTAATTTTTTTTTTTTTTTTTTAGAGGAGGGGTTAAGCAGAAATATTCTACCTTTACCTCCCTTGGGGTAGCTCCATCTGCCTGCCTTACACCTTTCCCTTTATATTGCTAGTTTTTGGGAAAGGAACGAGAATTACTTTTTTGTTTGGCAATTCTCCTCAGGGAATCTCTTTTTCCTTATCCGCAGCCTGTTGCAGAGCTGCCCTGAAAGGGAATACCACAAAGCTAGCTCTTTGAGGTAGAGCCCCCTTAATGCCTTTCTCACGGATTGAGCAGATGTGCCAACCATACAAACTGTGGCTAATTTTAACATAGGATGCTAAAAGAAGAGAGAAGCAGGATGGCTCTCTGATCTGTAAAGAACGAGCAGCTAGTGAGACACTAAACCTTAAGTGTAAAAGTGAAATGGGGGGGAAAAAAAAGCTGTAGGACTAGCGCTCAAGGTCTATAAATATAAGGCACATATACAAAATTTAAATAAGATAAAATGTATTAGATAAATGAATGGTATGTATAAAGTATATAAATGTTTAAAAATGCATATGCTATCTCAACTGACAGGGCCCTTGTCAGAGAGTAGAATAAAAATGCCATAGTTAAATAAAAATGCAATATTCAAATAAAGTCCATAAATAAAATCCGAACTTACTCAGTAAAAATAAAGTCATTAGATCTGACACAAAGCCATGATTGACGGCAAAATGATAAAGTTGTAGGATGGTAAAGTTCTCCTTATATGCATATATATTAACCCGATCAGTAACAAGTCACTACAGCTCGTAGTATAGTATGACAAGATGATATCGCTTACCCGATCCACGCAGGTTCCCTGGTTCTTGCCTTGTGTTAATATTGTATATTTGCCTTATATTTATAGACCTTGAGTGCTTGTCCGACTGCTTTTTTACTTATTTTAACAAAGGTACAGAAGCCAAGATGTTTTCCCTAGAAGTTGCCAAATGTTTTTCTAGCTCTTCTAACCAGATTAAGAGAGATCTGGTTACAGTAGTAGCATCAATATTGGGTTTGATTTGGGCAGCAGATGAATCCCAAAACATTCTTAATGAGCCACCCATTTTTCGATCCATCGGATCTTTTAACTGGTGAAGAAGTTTTGTTAACCACTTTATATACCTGGACATCAATTTTTGGAATTGAATTCCAAATTTCCGTTTCCTCCTCATCAAACAAACTATGTAATTCAAACGGACATGTAGTTCCGGGCAGGTGAATTTTTCATAGATTTAGTCCAGTATCAGGCAAGCAGGGCTTCTAACTTTTTTTTATTTATTTTTTTTAAATATTGCCGGTGTGAGGTGCAGACTTGCACAAGTCTGCACCTCAAACCAGCACTCAGGGTGTATGGATTGGGATCCTGACTCGAGACTGCTCCATACTTGGCGGCCCCCGGCTCATTTCAGCAACCGTGGGCCGCCGCCGGTTTCTATTAACCCTTTAGATCCCCGCTGTCAAAGTTGACAGTGGTGTCTAAGGGGTTCTTTTAACCATCCCTGATGGTCTAGCAGGGTGGATGCCCCCCCCACACCATGATTCCCTGTGGAGGTAGCCGGAGGGCTTACCTCCGCATTCATGGCTGCCCCCATAGATCTGCATTTGATTGAGCCTGTGTTGAGCAGGCTCAACCAAATGAACACAGATCAACGGAGTTCAATAGAACTGCATTGATCTGTATGAGGAAGCTAAATGATTCGTCCTAAAAAAGTGTATTTGAAAAAAAAGTTTAATAAAAGTTTAAAAACAAAAACTCATTAACCCTTCAATATTATCAACCCCCTTTTCCATATAAAAATATGTAAACATAATAAAAATAAATACAGTGGTCCCTCAACATATGAAATTAATTGGTTCCAGGAGAACCATCATATGTCGAGTACATATGTCTATGTAAAAATGGTAATTGGTTCTGGGGCCTCGGAACCATTGTATGTTGAATACATATCTCTATGGGAAACTGCTAATTGGTTCTGGGATGACCATTGTATGTGGAGTGTATGGGGAGTGTTTAACAAACCAGGGTGCCTCCAGCTGTTGCACAACTACAACTCCCAGCATGCATATACAGCCATTGACTGTCTGGGCATGCTGGGAGTTATAGTTTTGCAACAGCTTGAGGCACACTGATAGGGAAACATTGATGTATGGGGTGTATGGTGTGTATATGTATTGTATGTGATGTGTGACATCGCGTACTGTACAGTTCTTTAAATAGGTTCAGGGGGGACAGAATGTCCTCCATTACGATCCTGACGACTACAGCTCCTTAGGAAAGGAAGGGGAGGGCAGCCAGCAGCTCATTGGATGCCTGCAGCAAGATGCTGCAGGCTATTTGCTATGGCTGCACTGGGGGGGGGGCTTACACGGAGCTCACAGTGGAAGCCTGCGTGAGTTAGCAGGACAGCATGTGAGTAACAGGAGGCAGAACGGGGCACATTAGTTGTCAGCGCTGTCAGATGGTTGTACGATGGCCCGACACACAGCAGCATCGTATGTTGATGCTACCTTAAACATACGATGGGCTCTGAGAGGCCATCGTATGTTGAAATGATCATATGTCGGAATGATCATATGTCGGGGCCATCGTAAGTCGGGGGGGGGGGGGGGGGGGAGGGTCACTGTATATTTGGTATTGGCGAGTGCGTAATTGTCAGAACTAGTAAAAAAAAAACAACATTTTATATTCCGTACGTTAAATGCCATGAACGTAAAAAAATAAAAAAAATAAAACAAAATTGCATTTATGTTCATAACATCATATCCCAGTAAAAAAAAAAAAAAGTGTTCAAAAAGTCTGATCAATACCAAAATGGTACAGATACAAACAGCTTATTATGGCCCAAAAAATTAGACCTCATATAGCCCAGTATATGGAAAAATATAAATGTTATAGGGGTTAGGAATTATTAATATATTTTTATTAAAAGGTAAAAAAAAAAAAAAAAATGTCATTATTAAAACATGACAGAAACTAAAGAAATTTGGTATTGGTGAATCAGGCCGACCCAAAGTATCAAATAATATGTATGTTTGACCACAAGGTGAATGGCGAAAACACCAAATTAGCATTTTTTTGCTTTTCAATTTCACCTCACAAATTTGTTTTTGTTTCAGAGCATAGGTTATGGGAAAATGAAAAGGTGTCAATACAAAGTATACCGGTACTTGGCCCCGCAAAAAACAAGCCTCACATAGGTCTGTAGATGGAAAGTTATGGCTTTTATAGGACAAGGAGAAAAAAAAAAAAAGTGCAGAAACTAATAAAGACTTTACTATTTACATACTATTTTGGTTTAAATTATTTTATCTACCAGGACAAGTGGATTTTCTTGAGGGACAAATAGATCGTCCCTTGGACATGTACTTTTTTTTTCCATACCCCGGGAGTTGCAGTCTTTTTTTCTGGTTCCTTACACTCCTCAAGAATAATGTTTTTAACCCCTTAAGGACACATGACGTTCTCATACGTCTCCATTTCCGAGTCCTTAAGGACACATGACGTATGAGAACGTCATGTGTTTTACCGCCCCCCCGCAACCATCTGGAGCGGAGCCGGTCCCCGATGCCTGCTGAAATCGTTCAGCAGGCATCGGGGCATATCGCCCAGGGGGGTCATTATGACCCCCCATGTCGGCGATGGCCGCAGATCGCTGGACAATTCAGTCCAGCGATCTGCGGCGGATTCCGGGTCAATCGGGTCTCCAGTGACCCGGAATTATTGGCTGAACAGCCAGAGGCAGCAGGGGTGAGGTGGCACTGGTGCCACCTCGCGATCGCCCTGATTCGTCGGCCGGATTACCGGCCGACCAATCAGGGCGCCTGCTGCGGGTGTCACTCCCGCAACCCGCTCCGCCCCTCTTCCGGAGGACGTGAGTGGGTGCGGGCAGAAGACCCCGGGTGCTGGGGACCCCGATCCCCGGCGCCCCTGTTGGGATCGGGGCCCCAGGAGCAGCGGCGGCGGCGGAGACGACGAGGGACTGACCTGGTGCAGCGAGGATCGTTGGAGGTGAGTGACAGCCTCCTGCTGTTGCTTAGCAACAGCTCCCAGCATGCAAAAAGGGCATGCTGGGAGCTGTAGTTATGCAACAGCAGGAGGCAGACCACCACAACTCCCAGCATGCCCTTATGGGCATGCTGGGACTTGTAGTTTTGCAACAGCTGGAGGCACATTCTTTCTATGGAAAAGTGCACCTTCAGCTGTTGTGTAACTACAACTCCCAGCTTGCACAATCAGCTAAAGTGCATGCTGGGAGTTGTAGTGGTGCATCTGGTGGTTGCATAACTACAACTCCCAGCATGCCCGTTGGCTGTCGGTGACTGCTGAGAGTTGTAGTTTTGCAACAGCTGAAGGCACACTGAGTTAAGTAGCAAACCAGTGTGTCTCCAGCTGTTGCATAACTACAATCCCCAGCATCCCCAGCCAAAGTAGTATGCCTCCAGCTGTTGCATAACTACAACACCCAGCATGCCCTTCCGCTGTCCGTACATGCTGGGGGTTGTAGCTTTTGCCACAGCTGAAGGCACACTGGTTGCAAAACACTGAGTTTGTTACCAAACTCGGTGTTTCACAACCAGTGTGCATCCAGCTGTTGCAAAACTACAACTCCCAGCATGCACTGATAGACCGTACATGCTGGGAGTTGTAGTTTTGCAACAGCTGGATGTCCCCCCCCCCCCCAATGTGAATGTACAGGGTACACTCACATGGGCGGAGGATTACAGTAAGTATCCGGCTGCAAGTTTGAGGTGCGGCAAAATTTCTGCCGCAGCTCAAACTGCCAGCGAGAAACGACTGTGAACCCCCCGCCCGTGCGACTGTACCCTAAAAACACTACACTACACTAACACACAATAAAATAAAAAGTAAAAAACACCACATATACACATACCCCTACACAGCCCCCCTCCCCTCCCCAATAAAAATGAAAAACGTCTGGTACGCCACTGTTTCCAAAACGGAGCCTCCAGCGGTTGCAAAACTACAACTCCCAGCATGCACTGATAGACCGTACATGCTGGGAGTTGTAGTTTTGCAACAGCTGGATGTCCCCCCCAATGTGAACGTACAGGGTACACTCACATGGGCGGAGGATTACAGTAAGAATCCGGCTGCAAGTTTGAGCTGCGTCAAATTTTCTGCCGTAGCTCAAACTGCCAGCGAGAAACTACTGTGAACCCCCGCCCGTGTGACTGTACCCTAAAAACACTACACTACACTAACACACAATAAAATAAAAAGTAAAAAACACTACAAATACACATACCCCTACACAGCCCCCCTCCCTTCCCCAATAAAAATGAAAAACGTCTGGTACGCCACTGTTTCCAAAACGGAGCCTCCAGCTGTTGCAAAACAACTACTCCCAGTATTGCCAGATAGCCGTTGACTGTCCAGGCATGCTGGGAGTTTTACAACAGCTGGAGGCAGCCTGTTTGGGAATCACTGGCGTAGAATTCCCCTATGTCCACCCCTATGCAATCCCTAATTTAGGCCTCAAATGCGTATGGCGCTCTCACTTTGGAGCGCTGTCGTATTTCAAGGCAACAGTTTAGGGCCACATATGGGGTATCGCCGTACTCGGGAGAAATTGGGCTTCAAATTTTGGGGGGTATTTTCTGCTATTACCCTTTTAAAAAATGTAAAATTTTTGGGAAAACAAGCATTTTAGGTAAAAAAAATATATATTTTTTTACATATGCAAAAGTCGTGAAACACCTGTAGGGTATTAAGGTTCAAATTACCCCTTGTTACGTTCCCCGAGGGGTCTAGTTTCCAAAATGGTATGCCATGTGTTTTTTTTTTGCTGTCCTGGCACCATAGGGGCTTCCTAAATGCGGCATGCCCCCAGAGCAAAATTCGCTTTCAAAAAGCCAAATGTGACTCCTTTTCTGAGACCTGTAGTGCGCCAGCAGAGCACTTTTCACACCCATATGGGGTGTTTTCTGAATCGGGAGAAATTGGGCTTCAAATTTTGGGGGGGGATTTTCTGCTATAACCCTTTTTAAAATTGTAAAAATTTTGGGAAACCAAGCATTTTAGGTAAAAAAAAATATATATTTTTTTACATATGCAAAAGTCGTGAAACACCTGTAGGGCATTAAGGTTCACGTTACCCCTTGTTACGTTCCCCGAGGGGTCTAGTTTCCAAAATGGTATGCCATGTGTTTTTTTTTTTGCTGTTCTGGCACCATAGGGGCTTCCTAAATGCGGCATGCCCCCAGAGCAAAATTTGCTTTCAAAAAGCCAAATGTGACTCCTTCTCTTCTGAGACCTGTAGTGCACCAGCAGAGCATTTTTCACCCCCATGCGAGGTGTTTTCTGTATCGGGAGAAATTGGGCTTCAAATTTTGGGGGGTATTTTCTGCTATTACCCTTTTTAAAAATGTAAAATTTTTGGGAAACCAAGCATTTTAGGTAAAAAAAATATATATTTTTTTTACATATGCAAAAGTCGTGAATCACCTGTAGGATATTAAGGTTCACTTTACCCCTTGTTACGTTCCCTGAGGGGTCTAGTTTCCAAAATGGTATGCCATGTGTTTTTTTTTGCTGTCCTGGCACCATAGGGGCTTCCTAAATGCGGCATGCCCCCCAAAAACCATTTGTCGCTCCTTCCCTTCTGAGCCCTCTACTGCGCCCGCCGAACAATTAACATAGACATATGAGGTATGTGCTTACTCGAGAGAAATTGGGTTTCAAATACAAGTAAAAATTTTCTCCTTTTTACCCCTTATAAAAATTCAAAAATTGGGTCTACAAGAACATGCGAGTGTAAAAAATGAAGATTTTGAATTTTCTCCTTCACTTTGCTGCTATTCCTGTGAAACACCTAAAGGGTTAATACACTTACTGAATGTTTTTTTGAATACTTTAGGGGGTGTAGTTTTTATAATGGGGTATTTCTAATATGAAGACCCTTCAAATCCACTTCAAAACTGAACTGGTCCCTGAAAAATAGTGAGTTTGAAAATTTTGTGAAAAATTTCAAAATTGCTACTGAACTTTGAAGCCCTATGGTGTCTTCCAAAAGTAAAAACTCATAAATTTTATGATGCAAACATAAAGTAGACATATTGTATATGTGAACCCAAAAAAAATATATTTTGAATATCCATTTTCCTTACAAGCAGAGAGCTTCAAAGTTAGAAAAATGCAAAATTTTCATTTTTTTCATCAAATTTTGGGATTTTTCACCAAGAAAGGATGCAAGTTACCATAAAATTTTACCACTAAGTTAAAGTAGAATATGTCACGAAAAAACAATCTCGGAATCAGAATGATAACTAAAAGCATTCCAGAGTTATTAATGTTTAAAGTGACAGTGGTCAGAATTGCAAAAAACGCTCCGGTCCTTAAGGTATAAAATGGCCTGGTCCTTAAGGGGTTAATGGCATCATGTAAAAACCTGTTTCTTTTTAGGTTTTAACCCCGCAAACATAAGATCTTGAATAGAAGATGGTTAAGGATTTTCAGGAATGTTCATAGCACTTCTGACGGCATTAATTAACACATTGGTGTCTTCAGAGGAAAAATAATACCTCATATGATCCCTACTGAAAACAATACTCAATAAGTTCACCTTCTTCTTGGGAATTAGAATTCATAGATACAACATCTAGATCCGATTCAGAATCAACAACAACAGTTTTTTGCCTTTTTTGAGGAGGAGGATCCAAATGCGAAGGAAGACCCAAAACAGAGGATGGATCAACAGGTGGAGAAGAATCCAAAATCTGAGCTTTAGGCAAGGCCGCAGCGACAGATGCTTGTACTTCCAAATAATAGAGCAGAGTTCCTCCAAAAAAGACAGAGATGGTAACAGAGGGATAACAGAAGAGAAAAGAATTGCTCTTATAAATTCAACAAGGGGTGCTACTATGCGTATCAGATATGATCACTGCATAAAAAATAAGAAATATGCAACATAGTGCACACCCACAATATACGTACCAAGAAAATAAGCTTATTGCACATATAAAAAAATTATTTACAAAAGCAGACAATACAATTAAAACCATTTAAAAGGCCCAAATGGCCACCTGCACAAACAGTGTTGTGGGTGTGGCTTGATGGGGGCTTGGCTTGATGTGAGTGGGGTGTGTGGCTTGTCACAAGGTGTTTTTCTTTTTTTTACAGAATTGTCCCTATATATTGTTCTCGCTGCAGGGACCTTACAGTGAAAACAACCATTTTAACTCAGACCTGTGTAATACAGACCCCAGAATCCCCACCCAGCATAATACAGACCCCAGAATCCCCACCCAGCATAATACAGACCCCAGAATCCCCACCCAGCATAATACAGACCCCAGAATCCCCACCCAGCATAATACAGACCCCAGAATCCCCACCCAGCATATTACAGACCCCAGAATCCCCACCCAGCATATTACAGACCCCAGAATCCCCACCCAGCATATTACAGACCCCAGAATCCCCACCCAGCATAATACAGACCCCAGAATCCCCACCCGGCATAATACAGACCCCAGAATCACCACCATAATACAGGCCCCAGAATCACCACCATAATACAGACCCCAGAATCACCACCATAATACAGACCCCAGAATCAGACCCCATTATATTAAAGACCCCACTATAATAAAGACCCCAGTATCAGACCCCACCATAATACAGACCCTCCCCCCTTTACATAATACAGACCCCAGTCGTGTTGTGCAATAATATACATACATTTACATTAACTGACTCACAATTCACGTCTTTTACGGTCGGGGTCATCCTCTTTCCTTCTGGCTCAGACCACCATGACGACTTCTTCCAGCCAAAACCCATCACTGCAGCATCTGCAAGACAAACATCTTAGTTTCTGCATTTTTCCAGTGTAGTCCCCAGAGGTGCCGAATTCGATGGAGTTTATTCCATTCCAAACAACGTTATAGAGCAAACTACGTTCCAGCGACCTGTCTTCACCTTTGTCAAGCATGAGAGGCAACGAAACGTAGCCTGCTGTTTAACACTGTTTGAAATGGAATAAACTGCACTGAATTCTGCACTTTATACTTTGGTGAGCTACGATTTTCTTTGGATATAAGTAGGTAGGTAGCTATGCTAGATATGGAGGTAAGTTCATAGGTAGGTAGGTCAGTAGGTACCTGGGTAGATAGGTAGGCAGTTAGGTAGCAAGTAGGTAGTTAGGTAATTAGGTTGCTATGTAGGTAGGTAGCCAGGTGGCTAAGTAGGTGGGTACGTAGCCAGGAAATTAATAAGGTAGGTAGCCAGGCAGGTTATTGTGTAGGTGGCCAGGCAGGGAAGTAGCCAGTACTCCTTCATATCCAAATCATCAGCCCCCTCCCTGTCACCCCCCTCCCCCGGTCACTTGCATCCCCATCATCACTTGCACCCCCCTTTCCCCTCATCATCACTTGCACCCCTATCATTATGTAGGTAGCCAGGTAGGGAAGTAGCCAGTTCTCCTTTACATTTAAATCATCATCCCCCTCCCTGTCACCTGCTCCCTCCTCCCCTGCACCCCCTTTCCCCCGTCATTTGCACCCCCCCCATCATCCCTTGCACCCCCCCATCATCACTTGCACCCCCCCATCCCATCATCACTTGCACCCCCCCATCCCATCATCACTTGCACCCCCCCCATCCCATCATCACTTGCACCCCCCCCATCCCATCATCACTTGCACCCCCCCATCCCATCATCACTTGCACCCCCCATCCCATCATCACTTGCACCCCCCCATCCCATCATCACTTGCACCCCCCCCATCCCATCATCACTTGCACCCCCCCCCCCATCCCATCATCACTTGCACCCCCCCCCCCATCCCATCATCACTTGCACCCCCCCCCCATCCCATCATCACTTGCACCCCCCATCCCATCATCACTTGCACCCCCCCAACCCATCATCACTTGCACCCCCCCATCCCATCCATCACTTGCACCCCCTCCATCCCATCATCACTTGCACCCCCTCCATCCCATCATCACTTGCACCCCCCCCATCCCATCATCACTTGCACCCCCCCCATCCCATCATCACTTGCACCCCCCCCCATCCCATCATCACTTGCACCCCCCCCCCCATCCCATCATCACTTGCACCCCCCCCCCATCCCATCATCACTTGCACCCCCCCCATCCCATCATCACTTGCACCCCCCCCCCATCCCATCATCACTTGCACCCCCCCCATCCCATCATCACTTGCACCCCCCCCCCATCCCATCATCACTTGCACCCCCCCCCCATCCCATCATCACTTGCACCCCCCCATCCCATCATCACTTGCACCCCCCCCATCCCATCATCACTTGCACCCCCCCCATCCCATCATCACTTGCACCCCCCCATCCCATCATCACTTGCACCCCCCCCCCATCCCATCATCACTTGCACCCCCCCCCATCCCATCATCACTTGCACCCCCCCCCCCCCATCATCACTTGCACCCCCCCCCCCCATCACATCATCACTTGCACCCCCCCCCCCATCCCATCATCACTTGCACCCCCCCCCATCCCCACTTGCACCCCCCCCCATCCCATCATCACTTGCACCCCCCCCATCCCATCATCACTTGCACCCCCCCATCCCATCATCACTTGCACCCCCCCCATCCCATCATCACTTGCACCCCTCCCATCCCATCATCACTTGCACCCCTCCCATCCCATCATCACTTGCACCCCCCCATCCCATCATCACTTGCACCCCCCCATCCCATCATCACTTGCACCCCCCCATCCCATCATCCCTTGCACCCCCCCCCCCATCCCATCATCACTTGCACCCCCCCCATCCCATCATCACTTGCACCCCCCCCCCATCCCATCATCACTTGCACCCCCCCCCCCATCCCATCATCACTTGCACCCCCCCCCCATCCCATCATCACTTGCACCCCCCCCCATCCCATCATCACTTGCACCCCCCCATCCCATCATCACTTGCACCCCCCCCCATCCCATCATCACTTGCACCCCCCCCCCATCCCATCATCACTTGCACCCCCCCCCAATCCCATCATCACTTGCAACCCCCCCATCCCATCATCACTTGCACCCCCCCCCATCCCATCATCACTTGCACCCCCCCATCCCATCATCACTTGCACCCCTCCCATCCCATCATCACTTGCACCCCTCCCATCCCATCATCACTTGCACCCCTCCCATCCCATCATCACTTGCACCCCTCCCATCCCATCATCACTTGCACCCCTCCCATCCCATCATCACTTGCACCCCCCCATCCCATCATCACTTGCACCCCCCCATCCCATCATCACTTGCACCCCCCCATCCCATCATCACTTGCACCCCCCCCATCCCATCATCACTTGCACCCCCCCCATCCCATCATCACTTGCACCCCCCCCCCATCCCATCATCACTTGCACCCCCCCCCCCATCCCATCATCACTTGCACCCCCCCCATCCCATCATCACTTGCACCCCCCCCCCCATCCCATCATCACTTGCACCCCCCCCCCATCCCATCATCACTTGCACCCCCCCCCCCATCCCATCATCACTTGCACCCCCCCCCCATCCCATCATCACTTGCACCCCCCCCCATCCCATCATCACTTGCACCCCCCCCCATCCCATCATCACTTGCACCCCCCCCCCCATCCCATCATCACTTGCACCCCCCCCATCCCATCATCACTTGCACCCCTCCCATCCCATCATCACTTGCACCCCCCCATCCCATCATCACTTGCACCCCCCCCATCCCATCATCACTTGCACCCCCCCATCCCATCATCCCTTGCACCCCCCCATCCCATCATCCCTTGCACCCCCCCCCATCCCATCATCACTTGCACCCCCCCCCCATCCCATCATCACTTGCACCCCCCCCCCATCCCATCATCACTTGCACCCCCCCCCATCCCATCACCACTTGCACCCCCCCATCCCATCACCACTTGCACCCCCCCATCCCATCACCACTTGCACCCCCCCATCCCATCACCACTTGCACCCCCCCATCCCATCATCACTTGCACCCCCCCCATCCCATCATCACTTGCACCCCCCCCCCCCTATCCCATCATCACTTGAAACCCCCCCCCCATCCCATCATCACTTGCACCCCCCCCCCCCTATCCCATCATCACTTGCACCCCCCCCCAATCCCATCATCACTTGCACCCCCCCCATCCCATCACCACTTGCACCCCCCCATCCCATCACCACTTGCACCCCCCCCATCCCATCACCACTTGCACCCCCCCATCCCATCACCACTTGCACCCCCCCATCCCATCATCACTTGCACCCCCCCCCCCCTATCCCATCATCACTTGAAACCCCCCCCCCCCATCCCATCATCACTTGCACCCCCCCCCCCCCCTATCCCATCATCACTTGCATCCCCCATCCCATAAAAAAAAAAAAAAAAAATTTTTACTCACCTATACGCAGGCAGGGATCTCCTGGGCAGCACAGGCTGGCTGCGTTCTTCTCCCACTACAGTGCAGGCGCCGATGAGTGACGTCATTGGCGCCTACGCTGTGTGCGGGCAGAGGTCACAGGTCTCCTCTCAGTGAAGCCGCAGGTCCTGCAGCTCACACTGAGAGGAGGCTTTAGCTGTGTATGTGTACTCAGCTTAGAGCTGCGCTCGCTCGCCTGGAGATCCGGGACACGAGTCCTGGATCCCCATTAGCGGAGCGAGTGCCATCTCGAGCCGGAGCCCCGCATGCTACCCAAAAGCACCCCGCGTGTATTTTTGTAACTTTTGGCGGTTCCACGGTATATAACGGTATTTCCTCCTTCTCCTCCTCCCCCCCCCAAATAAATTATCAGCCCAGCGCTGCCCCCATCAGGGTAAATACTCACATGTCACCCGCAAGTGCTGCTCTCCTCGTCCTGTTTGTTGCTCCTCCTGTTTATACTGTGCGGTATCCCGATGCCCTGGCTGCAAATGGTAAACAAAATGAACTTTAACACACGTTCCTACGTTGGCATACGCTGGGGACGGGAACGTGGGACAGCCTTCAGCCTATCACCGGCCGCAGCGATGTTCCGCCTCGGCCGGTGATAGGCTGAGCCCACTGTCATGTAAGAAGCTGGCTTCTTACATGACAGTGGGCTCAGCCTATCATCGGCCGAGGCAGAACATCGCTGCGGCCGGTGATAGGCCGACGGCTGGTCCGATGTTCCCATCCCCAGGAGGCAGATGAGGCCGGTATTGGACCAACGGGCGGCAAGTTAAAGTTTATTTTGTTTATCTTTTGCAGCCCGGTAGTGATCTTCAGAGCAGTGGTCTTCAACCTGCGGACCTCCAGATATTGCAAAACTACAACTCCTAGCATGCCCGGACAGCCAACGGCATGCTGAGAGTTGTAGATTTGCAACATCTGGAGGTCCACGGGTTGAAGACCACTGGTATAGTGTCAGCGCCGGCGGCCCGCAATAAACAGGACGAGGAGGGCAGCGCATGCGGGTGACATGTGAGTATTTACCCCAATGGGGACAGCGCTGGGCTGATAATGGGGGGGGCAGAACAGCACTTGCGGGTGACATATGATTAGTTCCCCAATGTGGGGACAGCGCAGTGCTGAGCTGATAATTCATTTCCGAGGGGTAGGGGCCAAACCGGTATTGCGGTATGGGTTAAAATTCATATCATGCAGCACAAAAATTTTCGGTGTTCGGTATGAACCGGTATACTGCCCAGTCCTATGTCATGCCCCCCTCCCATATACAGCAATGGAGGGGGCATGATGTCACGGACATTGAAGCCCCAGGAATTTATATTCAGAACACTGTAGTGCCGGCCCAGAGATCGTGGGATGGTCTCACACTGGGGGGAACAAGGCACCTCTGTCCTCATGATCACTGGGGGGGCACAGACCTCTTTTCACATCATCACTTTGGGGCACAATGTACCTGGATAACCAGTTTGAGGGAATATTCACAGGAGAATTCATCTCATGGGGGTCACCTTCCCAGTTTGTTTCAATTTGTAAATCATTTTGCAGAAAGCAGTCACATGTCTCTTCTCTGACATAGAATCCACAGGTATTGCACCTTGGATGAGCTGAAGGCTGATCCATGGCCAAAATGGACATGTGAATACATGGTACCCATGAAGCCAGCACAGTGTAGTTGTTGCTGGGTGGTCACTGCCTGATCTGCCTCTTCTTACAATATCAGGTGTCTGGTTTTAATGTAATGGCTGAAGGGTATATTCTAGAATTATTGGGGCACGATTGTATAGAAGAGGTGCATGATGGGGAGTGAGGGGCAGTCACGTGGCACAGAATCCTCTAGATCAGTGTTCTCCATTCTATGACTTTCCAGATGCGGGAAAACTCCAACTCCCAGCACCTGAGCTGTATATTGGGGACACTGCTCGATAGCTTTGGATGCCCACGTTCCCTAACCAGCCACGGGTTGACATCCCACGTGGTGCTGCCACTATTGAGGGTCACAATTGACCAAATTACATGTGAATAAGAATTTACAAAAAAAAAAAAAGTGGAAACTGCACAAACTGCCCATAATCCTCTTAGACTTATTGTCCCCTATACAAACCCCTCACAACCCCCCGTATACACATACAGGGCTTCAAAGGCTTCATTTCTTTTCATCGTTGTCGGCCACTTCACCACGAGGGAGCGCTACACCTCAGAGAACGCAGCACTGCCGCACTGAACACCACAACCAACCGCGAGCGCGCGAAAAGCGAAGGGCGGTACCAGCCGCCACCCCCTGCTCGTACGTCATTGGCTGCACCTCCCTGTCCGCCATGTGTAAGGTGCCCGGACACGCCCCCTGTGTGCATCGTCATGGAAACCCAGAAACAGCGTCGTTTCTCCTAGGCGACGCCAACTTGTGCGAAGCGACAGCTCTTGTGGTAGACATGGCTGGAAAGAAGAAAGACGTCGTCCTGCAGGTGAGAGAAACGCATGGAGTGGTGATAGATGAGGTGAAAACTCACTTCCAATTCACATTGAGCGGTGTTTGGTCCAATGTGACTTGATGTGGCCTGTCTCACCATCATATAGATCAGTGGTCTCCAAACTGTGACCCTCCAGATGTTGCAAAACTACAACTCCCAGAATGCCCGGACAGTCGTGGCTGTCCGGACATGATGGGAGTTGTAGTCTTGCAACAGCCGGAGGGTCACAGTTTGGAAACCACTGATTATGACCTTTGGTTTTGGAGCTCTCTATCCCCCCTCAAAGCTACACTATATGCGCACAAGTATTGGGACACCTGCACATTACATCTCCAGGAGCTTTTAGGGCATTCCAATCTAAATCCACAGGCATTAAAGGGGTACTCCAGTACTTTAAAGGGGTACTCCATTGGAAAACTTAGAATGCCAGAAAGTTATACAGATTCGTAAATTACTTCTATTAAAAAATCTTAATCCTTCCAGTACTTATCAGCTGTTGTATACTACAGAGGTAGTTCTATAGTTCTTTTTTGTCTGACCACAGTGCTCTCTGCTGACACCTCTGTCCATGTCAGGAACTGTCCAGAGCTGTGAGGATTTGCTCCTGCTCTGGACAGTTCCTGACATGGACAGAGGTGTCAGCAGAGGACATTGTGGTCAGACAGAAAAGGACAACTCAACCTCCTCTGGAGCATTAGGGTGCGTTCACACTGCGGAATTCCACGAGCGGAACTCTGCAAGCGGAATTCTGCTGTGTGAAATTAACATTAGTGTGAATGGGTCTCCGCGAGACTCAGTGCCCCGCGGCCCTAACGCCGAAGTAATCTCGGCGGCCACCGCCAGGCGGAATCTCCGCACACAGAATTCAGCGAGCGTAGATTCCGCAGTGTGAACGCACCCTAAAGAAGATGATAAGTACTGGAAGGATTAAGATTTTTTAATAGAAGTAATTTACAAATCTGAATTCGGGTAGAAAAACAGACATGGTGCACATCTACAATCTTGTATAATGATCTGATTGCTTCTCAGCATAATATCAAAAACTAACAGGTTGTTAGTATACATTTTTGATCAAAAAGTACAAGCCCACTCGCCACGTCAAGGCCACCTATTTAGAGTGGGTCCCTAGCATAAAATGGCGCAGCACCGGGCGGCGACCACCACCGCCGCGACACCAATGCCCACAGGGGGGAACGACCCACCGGCAAAGCGGCCCCAATGCCACTCAAACCAGTCTATGGGCCGCACCCCCCCGCAGACACGGCGCCACAGCAGCAACGGACGCCGCACCACACCAGTGTGAACAAGGTGTAATGGCTCACTTAATTTACAAATCTGTTTAACTTTCTGGAAACAGTTGATTTGAAAAAAAAAAATTGTTTTCCACCAGAGTACCCCTTTAACTAGGGGATAAGTGTACAATTGCGAGGGGGTCCGACTACTACAACACCCACGATTTTCAAAACGCGGCCCAGCTGTCAACTGCATGGAGCAGTGGGGTCTGAGTTGGGCCCCCCTTGCAAATATAAGAGTTTTCCCTTTTCTGGGAAGAATTTCTACAACATTTTTCAGCACATCTGTAGAAAGTTTTGCCCATTCACCAGAAAAACACTTGTGTAGTCAGACACTGACTCGTTCACACTACAGAATTTTCACCTGAGATTACCACAAGGAAATTCCGAGCAGATTCCGCTTCCAGCACCCCATCCAGAATCTGAGCTTAAGCAGTCATCCGGTTCACCCACATCAAACCCAATACACTGGGTTATAATGTGGGTGAACAGGAGACTGATGAGGGGTCACTGACTACAATACGTACTGTTCAGTCCGGAGAAATGTCCCTCCAAATAGATGCTTTTATCTACTCGGAATTGCGCACTGGAGGCGGGCCCGCCGGCTCAATTGGTATATTCATTGTCGCTGGTCAAGTGCTCATCGGTCTCTTGTTCACCCACACTAAAGACAGTGTATTGGATACGATGTGGGTGAACAGGATGACGGTTTTCCTTTAAAGGGGTACTCCAGTGGAAAACTTTTTTTTTTTTTTTTATCGACTGGTGCCAGAAAGTTAAACAGATTTGTAAATTACTTCTATTAAAAAATCTTAATCCTTCCAGTACTTATTAGCTACTGAATACTAGAGAGGAAATTCTTTTCTTTTTGGAACACAGTGTTCTCTGCTGACATCATGACCACAGTGCTCTCTGCTGACATCTCTGTCCATTTTAGGAACTGTCCAGAGCAGCATATGTTTGCTATGGGGATTTTCTTCTTCTCTGAACAGTTCTTAAAATGGACAGAGATGTCAGCAGAGAGCACTGTCCTCATGATGTCAGCAGAGAGCTCTGTGTTCGAAAAAGGAAATCATTTCTTCTGTAGTATTCAGCAGCTAATAAGTACTGGAAGGATTAAGATTTTTTAATAGCAGTAATTTACAAATCTGTTTAACTTTCTGGCACCAGTTGATTTAAAAAAAAAAAAAACACTAGTTTTCCACCAGAGTACCCACTCAGAGTTCCACATCTCGTTCACCCACACTAAACCCAATACACAGGGTTATAGTGCGGGTGAACAGGAGAGCGACGCGTGGTCTCTGACTAACATACGTAAGTTAAAGGGGTACTCCGGTGGAAAACTTTATTTTTTAAATGAACTGGTGCCAGAAAGTTAAACAGATTTGTAAATTACTTCTATTAAAAAATCTTTACCCTTCCTGTACTTATTAGCAGCTGTATGCTACATAGGAAATTCTATTATTTTTGAATTTCTATTTTGTCTTGAACACAGTGCTCTCTGCTGACACCTCTGTCTGTGTCAGGAACTGTCCAGAGCAGCATAGGTTTGCTATGGGGATTTTCTCCTGCTCTGGACAGTTCCTTATATGGGCATCAGGTGTCAGCAGAAAGCACTGTGGACAAGACAAAAAAAACTAATTAAAAAAGAATAGAATTTCCTCTGTAGCATACAGCTGCTAATAAGTACAGAAAGGGTAAAGATTTTTTTATAGAAGTAATTTACAAATCTGTTTAACCTTCTGGCACCAGTTGATTTAAAAAAAAAAGTTTTCCACCGGAGTACCCCTTTAAGTCCGGTGCCCAGTCCCTCTGAAGGACCGGTTCTTTCTTCAGCTAAATTGTGCACTGCAGGCGGGCCCACTGGGTGAATTTGAATATTCAAATTCACGTAACAGGCCTGCCTGTAGTGCGCAATTCGCTGTAGAAAGAAGCGGACCTTCAGAGGGACTTGGCACTGGACTGAAGGTACGTATGTTAGTCAGAGACTAACTACTATAACCCTTAGTGTGGGTGAACAAGATGTCTGTTTTCCTTTAAGCTTCCGTCAGAATTCATCTCCACTACAGAAGTGTTGCTATGGAATTAGTAGTGTGAACTGGGGAGCAGAATCCCATTGTACAGTCTCCATTTTAGGACATTGTCAGTCGTCAGCTGTATCTCCGTCAGTTGTAAAGAAAAACAGCGTCCCGCCTCCTCCCTCAGACAAATCGCCGTCAGTTTTCAGCCCTTACCTCCCTCATCCTTCAGCGAAAACAGCGTCCCGCCTCATCCCTCGGACCAATCTCCATCAGGCTTCAGTGAAAACAGCTCTCATGCAAAACTCTGTCATCCTAAATGCTGTCATGCCTCAGACAAAAATGAAAGTGCTGAGTCAGCAGAGCTTCAGCAGAGCCAGCACAGACACTGTGATTGCTTGATGAGCACAGACACTGTGATTGGTTGATGGGAGGGTGTGTGCAGTCCCGCTCGCTCTGCTCAATGCACAGATCACACTGTTTCGACACACTTCTTTACAAACCCTAATCTCTCATGTACCCAGCTTTTCCAGATTCCTGAGCAGAGCGGGCTGCACAGACCCTCCCATCAACCAATCACAGTGTCTGTGCTGGCAGCCAATCACAGTGTCTGTGCTGGCAGCCAATCACAGTGTCTGTGCTAGCAGCTCTGCTGAAGCTCTGCTGACTCAGCACTTTCATTTTCGTCTGAGGCATGATGACAGAGTTTAGGATGACAGACTTTTGTCTGACGCCTGACGGAGATTGGTCCGAGGGATAAGGCGGGAGGGATGAGGTGGGACGCTGTTTCGGCTGAAGGAGGAGGGAGGTACAGCTGACGACTGACGATGTCCTAAAATGGACACCGTACCATTGAGAACAAGGGTAGCCTGCTGCAAACAGAATCTGTGCTGAATATTCTTGTGTGAACGGGGTCTTATAATTCTGGAGATATTGCTGTTTTTCTGTCCCACCGCTTTAAATTCATTTTCCCCTATAGCTAGAAATCCAGTGATCTCTGAAAAATCTATGGTACGGGCACTGTCAGAGGGGTACGGCCGGGTTCACACTTTGGAATTTCTGGCCAGACAAAATCCGTTTGGAGATTCCAAATGCGGGCAGCGCTTACTTACAGCACTCTTGTATAGAAAACAATGGCACTCACCAGACTTTTTATCCTCAAGATTTAATGCAAGAAGGTGCAGTAAGAACCAGCATCTTGCCGCAGCACAACAACGGGATCTGTTAAAGTGCCTAGCAGCAGGAAACAGCTGTTACCTTTGTGCTGCGGCAAGATGCTGGTTCTAACTGCACCTTCTTGCATTAAACCTTGAGTATGAAAAGTCTCGTGAGTGCCATTGTTTTCTATACAAGATTGCTTTTGGATTAAAGCTTCGCTATAGCAATAGAGCACCACCATATTCATCTCAGTACATGTCCACCTGAACACGGTGAAAAAAAGGATTGTGATTAGTGATCTAGCAGTGCTGGCTGCTCTTTCTATATTGAACTTCAGTTAACGGCAGAGCGTCCGCTGCTGAAATTCTGTAATGTGCACCGTGCAACAGAATCCAGTTGCCAGCAATGGGATTCTGCTGTACCAGATCCAGAGTGCTTGTGCTCTGCTAACAGCTTCATGCGCCAACACTGTACAGGCAGGCACGGGAGCATGCACATGAGGACGAGGAGTTCCTTATATATAAATAAATATTATTGTATATTGATAGTAAGTGAATGCGTGAGATTTAGGACCCATGCACCCCATGGAAGTTCAATAAAAAAACTTTACAGAATTAGTGCCTCCAGGAAACTGCGCTTATTTCGTGCATAATAGTACAGCGGAAATAAGCAACAGAAATTAAAGTCGACTAATGGAAATTTCCGGGCAGATTTTGCCGAAAGAATGAACATGGCTGCCCGGTTCTGCATCAAAAGTTCAGTGTTAGAAGTGTTTTACACTAAGAAATACATGACAGAGCAAATGTTTCTAATATCATCCTTCCTTTTCCTTTTTTTTTTTTTTTTTTTTGCAACTTTTAGATAGCCATCAATAATCAGGAACAATGGGAGGAGGTACTGTCATCCAAAGGACTCATAGGTAAGATGGAGTTAAAGGGGTTGGCCACTTTTTTTTAAGGAAACCAATGCAGTGAGTATAATGTATGAGTTACTGATACAGCGAGCCCTCTCTGCGCCCCCCGTTCTCTTTTATCATAAAGCTTCACCCCCTACCGGTCCACCGTCCTTGTATGCAGCAGGTTGGCTCAAATAGGAGCATATGAAGATATGCATCACTGCTTCGTTCTCTGGACCTGTGCTTCTTTCCTTGCTTGAGCACGGTGTACTGCTATGGAGGAGACACAGTGAGGCTAAGTTTCCACTTGTTTTTCTTTTCCTTCTTTTTTTGTGTTAAAAAAAACAAAAAAGCCAGAAAAAAACGTCTGTGCAATTTCCTGTGTCTGACGTTTTTTCTGGCATTTTTGCATTTGAGTAGAAGTGGCATTTTTGCCCACTTTGGCGTTTTTTTCAAAATTTGTTGGATACAAAAAAAATGAAAAATAAAAAAGGATGCGGTAAGGATAGAAAAAAATTTATTTAATGACATTTTTCTTTTTTATAACGAAATTTTAATAAATTTTTAAACAGGGACTAATTTATGTGTGCATGCAGGGAACTAAAAATGTAGCCGGCAATAATAAAAATTAAGAAAGGGCCATTTAAATGTAAAAGTATATTTTTTATAATTATTTTTTTAATTTTTTTTAATTAGTATGGTATTTTAATAATGTGTTAAGTATGTGTGTGTTTCACTTTATTTTTCTCAATTTTTTTTTACATTTTTAGGTAGTACTACTACTCCCAGCATTGAACAGACTGTTCCATGATGGGAGTAGTAGTACCTGTACTAATAGACAGATCGCCCCGGGTGTCAGGAGTGACACCCGATGCGATCATCCTATCTATTGCAGAGATGCGGGGGGGAGATGCTCTATACAGCGCTCGCATCTTTGCTCTGTACTCCGGCCAGTGATGTGAATAGAAATTCACCTCACTCATTCATATTTTCCGCCCAGACTGGGGATTGGCCGGATGGTTGCAGCCAGTCCCTGCTCTCAGTGGGAAATATGAATGAGTGATGTGAATTCTATCCATATCACTGGCCAGAGTATAGTGCAGAGTTGTGAGCACTGTATAGAGCCGCTCCGCATCTCTGCAATAGATAGGATGATCGCATAGGGTGTCAGGAGTCACACCCGCTGTGATCTGTCCTTAACTGCAGGTATTACTACTCCCAACATGGAGCACACTCTGCTCCATGTTGGGAGCAGTAGTACCTGCAGTTAAGGAAAGATCACAGCGGGTGTCAGGAGTAATCCTCCTGTATAATGTATAGATGTGGCCGGCCGCTCTTCTATAGTCCCCTGCACTGACGTATATATACACCTATTCATATTTCTCATAGAGAGTTGTGATTGGCTGGAACCATCTGGCCAATGATAGCTCTCTGTGGGGAAATATGAATAGATGTATATATACGGCAGTGCAGGGGGCCATAGAAGAGCGGGGGGCGGCCACCCGCCCGCATCTATACATTATACAGGAGGATCACAGTGGGTGTCAGAAGTGACACCCAGGGTGATCGGTCAATTAGTACATGTACTACTACTCCCATCATGGAAACAGTGTGTTCCATCCTGGAAGTAGTAGTACTACCTAAAAAAAAATTAAAAATAAAGAAGAAAAAGTGAAAAAAGTTACAAACACACACACTTTATTCAACACATTATTAAAATACATTATCAATAAAAAGTTTAACAAAATTAATTATAACAAATATATTATTTTACATTTAAATGATCCCTGTTTAAAAATTTATAAAAATATCATTATAAAAAAGATAAATTTAGTTAAATACAATTTTTTCCATCTCTACTGTATCTTTTTTATTTATTTTTTAATGATACCCTACAAAATTTTATTAAAAGAAAGTCCAAAAAAGAATAAAAACCACTTGAGGGTTTTTCTTGGCGTTTTTTTTTTTTTTTTACTCCTAAAGACTTCTATGGGAGAAAAATGCCATGATTTCAGGGGGAAAAAACGCCATAGGCTTAACGTGCTGTGACTTTGCAAAACGGCCAAGGAGCTGAAAAAGAGTGAAAAAACGCCAAAAGGATTAAAAAAACAGCAAACTGAAAAACACAAAGTGGAAAAAGAATTTTGCATTTATTCATTGATTTACAGCTAACATCTGGCTGCTTTCATAGAAAAAACGCCATTGGGACCTTTTTGTCATTTTTTGTGGCCAATATAAAATCAAGTGGAAACTTAGCCTGAGGTGTATAATCTTGTGCTTCTCCATAGGCAATCATGTATGGACGGATGAGGGACAGGTGACCAGCGACAGGCAGAGCTGCATCATTTGAGAGAAAAGGGCCACAGAGAAGGTCACCTGTATCAGGGTCAAAGGCTGTCCAGGCATGCTAGGAGTTGTAATTGTGCAACAGCTGGAAGCACTGGTTGGGAAACATTGCGATAGAGTGATCAGCATCATTGACCGCAAATAGTAAAGCAGTCCAAACTAAATATATAGCAGAAATCTAAGGCTACCCTCTGAATTTCTGCCGTATACTCTGTGTAAACACAGCTTTAGGGTGGGGTCACACGTGCCGTATTTTGCTATATAGTTGCTGTTGCATATTTTCCTCCCCATTGGGAAACAAAATTAGCTGCAGAAAATACGCAGCAAAATGTGTGACCCTTCCCTTAAAGACAAAGATAGAAACGTATAGGCTACAATCCCAATGACTAGACAGTCACATAAAAAACTACACTTGCACAGATCAAGTATTGAAGAGCCATTGATCACTCGCTCTTTCATTTGTCTTTCCTGATACTAGTGTAGTAGTTAGCAGTCACATGAAATTGGGGAGTTCTTTATTGTCAGTTCCTTGTACACAGGGGCTAAAAGCAGCAAGTTAAGGCATTTCTGTAATAGATATTACAAAAAAAATAAATGGAGGGTGGGGACTGCTCTCAGAGACTGAGCTGACTGACAGAGCAGAGCTGCTGGGAGATGTAGGCAAGGGGAGGGAAGGATGGCAAAGAATATCAAGCGGCCAGAGAAGACAACAGGGGCCACAGGAGCCATGCAGATCAAGCAGGATGATTTACAGGGAACTTTGGAGCTTTGTTTGTGCATGGTATAGCTATAAAGTAATAAACTGTACTGTACTCACCTTGCCTGCTTCCTTGCTAATGCTTTGGGCTGCTGTAGACCCTCTGTTTACATACCCCGATGACAGTATCCTAGCTCTCTTGATGACGTTCCTAACACAATACATCCAGATATTGGGGCTGGAATGTGTTCTGAACATCATTAGGTTTAGGCTATGTATAAACTACAGAAAATGTGGGGAATGTCTGAAAAATAGGGGTAGACATTCCGCACATTTGATGTTTCTGCTGCGGAAATTCCGTTGTGTGCACAGTGCAGCAGAATCCCACCGGAAAACCTACCATGTGAACATTGCCTAAGCCGCTGGCTGGGAGTTGTAGTTTTTCAACATCTGGAGATCCGCAGGTTGGAGACCACTGGCCTAAGTGAACATGAAGGACCAGAGCGGAAGTGAGCACAACAGTGTTTTCCAACTAGAGCGCCTTCAGAAATTGTAAAACCACAAATCTCTGCCTGTCCGGACAGCTTTCTGCTGTCCGGGCATGCTTGGATTTGTAGTTTCGCAACAGCTGGAGGCACTCTGGTTAGAAAACACTGGAGTACAGTGCAGTTTATTATTTTATAGCTCTACCATGCACAAGCCTGTTTTTAAGAACCTACTTAATTTCCCTGCGGTGGCACTACAGGAATTGAAAACTTACTGCTAGATTTCTCCACAGATTCGGTCTTTTGCTGTAGCCAGAGCAGCAAAATGTTCTGACCCTGTAATCACCTAAGGTTCCCATCTAAGTGCATGTTTACACGTTCCAAATTTCTGTGCCAGATTCCACATTGGAATTTGGCACTGAGATTCCCCTGCAGCAGAGTCCCATTTAACAGGATTCTGCTGCGCTGATTTTTCTTTTGCTGATGTTTCCGGCAAGGAAATTCCGTTTTCCGTGTCCACACAAAAAATGAACTGCGGACACCACATGGAATGCATAGCCGTCTATGAGATGGCACATTCCTGTGTGGTCCTAGCGCTGGCATGCTTATGCCTGCACCCGCAGTTTGCAGAATGTCCACACAGAGATTTTCTGTGCAGACATTCTGTAGTGTGAACATAGCCTAACAATAATAGTGTGCGAAGCAAACAACATAGTCAATTAAGAAAGGAACATGGATTATCAATGCATTAAATTTCTATTTATTCTTTCTGATTCGCTTTATTCTTAGTGGTGGATGTTTACCAGGCCTGGTGTGGTCTATGCAAAACAACTGTGAGTCTGTTCCGAAAAATCAAGAATGAGCTTGGGGATGACCTCCTGCAGTTTGCCGTGGTAAAAACTATTATTTAAAAGGATTTTCCGGGACCTATTTTAAAGTGTACATGTCGTTTAAAAAACTTTTGACATGTCCTATAGACATGAATGTTTTGATAGGTTGGGGTCTGAGTGCTCAGACCCTGACCAATTGTTAGAACGAGCATGGAAAAAAGTGCAGCTGATGGAGACAATCCTGAAGACTCAGGCTATGTTCACACCTCAGAAATTCCAATGTGGAAATCGTCACAGAGATTCCACTGTAGCAGAGTCCCGTTGAATTCATCGTGATTCTGCTTTGCTGTGCACATGATGGAATTTTCGTGCCAGATGTTTCCGGCACGTAAATTTCATTTTCTGTGTCTGCACGAAGAATTAACACGTTCATTCTTTATGCTAAGTCTGCACGGAATGCATAGCCGTCCTAGTGCCAGCATATTGCCCCGCAGTGTCCGGAATGTCCGCTCGGGGATTCTGTGTGCGGACATTCTGTTGTGTGAACATACCCTCACATTGTAAGTTTGTATCGCTTAGCCCGCTCTTATCTCACAAGTTATAGCTATCGGTTGTGGTCTAAACAAGCTTATGGCACAGATCATTTTCCACTTTGCTCAAGCTCACTCTGATTATTTATTTATTAACTAGCTGAGTATCTGGTGTTGCCCGGTTTTTCCTTCCTCATCCTTGTTGGGGAGGAAAATCAACAAAGGAGGAAGCTTTTGACTACATATCCCATCCCCATAAATTGTTGTCATACCCCAACCCCATATCCTGTCCCCATATCCCATCCTCATATCCCGTCCTCATATCCCATCCTCATATTCCGACCTCCTATCCAGACCTCCTCTTTGTGAGATGGGGTGTGACTTGCAAGCCGGATTGACACATTCACCAGGAGATGCAGAGCGGAGCTTGTGGAGTAAGGTACTGGAAGTCCAATATACTCGCATGGGACTTGAAACAAAAACCCATCTTTTATATAAGGGTGTAGGTAAGGGTTAATTTAACTATCATATATTTTTATTTGACATATAAGTAATATGTGTACCAGGTATTATTGAAATATCTCCAGACGTACAGAAGTTATGTGGGAACATACATTTCCCATTGATTTGCATGGGACTTTAAACAAAATCCCTGACCCTCACAAATGGGGGTAGTTAATGGTTAAATTAACTATCCTATATTTTAAGTGGACATATAAGTAACATGTGACCAAGTATTATCGAAATATCTCCAGCCGTTTGGAAGTTATGCGGTAACATATATTTCCCATAGACTTGTATGGGACTTTAAACAAAAACCCTGACCCTGGCAAGTGGGGGTGGGTAAGGGTTAGATTACCTATCCTATGTTTGTTGTTGACATATAAGTAACATGTGTGCCAAGTTTCATGTTAATATCTTTAGCCGTTTGGACATGATACTGGAACATACACACACACATTGGCCCTCATTTACTATTGCAAACCCGACATGTTTTGTCGGGTTGTGCGCCTGAAATTCTGTCTGCACCAAGCTCTCCGTGTGCCCGTGCCGGTGCGTACTGAGTGTGGGATAACTGGGGGGGGGGGGGGGAGGGGGATTATAAGGGATGAGCAATACACTGGATAACTAAGGGGAAGGGGTATGCGGGACAAGGAAGGCACACTTAGCTAATGGGGGGGAGGCACAGGGGGAAGTAAGAGAACACAGCAGGAACACTGCTTTATTAAGGGAAGGGCGGAAACGGCACAGCATGAGGGAGACTGCGAGGGCGGAGGGGGGTTAATCGCCCAGCCTCAAGGAGAGTGAGAGCAGAAAGGGTATATGGTACAGCATGAGGGAGACTACACGCATTAAAAAGGAATCAGCACTTGGCCAGCTCACCATACCTCCGCACACTGGCCCTGATTTACTAAAGTCCAACCGACTTTTTCTCGGTTTATGCGCCTAAATTTTGGTCGCACCATCCACGCGACTAATTCTGCACCCAAATTTTATACCACCCAACCTACAATTTTGAAAGTGTTTTTTTTATTACAAGAAAATGGGCGTGGTTAACAAAAAAATGGGTGTGTTCCCTACAAAAAGCAGAAATTACTCGGTGTACTTCCAAAATCACTCCTGAAAAAGTGTAAGTTTGGCTCACAGAATAACCAACAGCCAAGAGGATGTGTAAAAACGAAAGAAAGGGATTTCGGCAAAGGCACAGCTTAACGTTTTTTTTTTTTTTTCCCATTGTTTTACAGTTCTACACAAGGATTTTTAGAATGTGCAATGCAGTTCTGAGACTTCTTAAATGGAGCCTGAGCTGTTTTGCAGGATGCACTACCTGTGTAGGTGGTGTGGTGAGCTAATTTGCATATATATATATATATATATATATATATATGTATAAAAAAAAATGTATGTGGGGGCGGGGGTGTTTTTAAACTCCTATGTTAGGCTAAGTTTCCACTTGTTTTTTTTTTCTGGCAGTTTTTGGAATACTGCTACTGCAATTTTTGAGCCAAAGCCAGAAATGTACTCAAAAGGAATAGGACATATAAAGGAAGGACTTAGGCTAAGTTTCCACTTGTTTTTTTTTTTAGTCAAAGTCAGATGTGGATCCATAAGGCAGGAGAAGTGTAAGTCCTTCCTTTATATTTCCCATTCCTTTTGAATACACTTCTGGCTTTGGCTCTAAAACTGCAGTGGCAGTGTTCCAAAAACTGCCAGAAAAAAAACCAAGTGAAAACTTAGCCTTATACTTCTCCTCCCTAATGGATCCACTTCTGACTTTGGCTCAAAAACTGCAGTGACAGTATTCCAAAAACTACCAGAAAAAAACTAAGTGGAAACTTAGCCTTAGGATGTGTTCACACGCTATTACTAGCAGCGGGTTGCCCCCTGCAAGTTACGCTACCATTGATTTAAATGTGTCCACAGACAGTCCGCAATAGTGTCAGATTTGCGGACTGTCCGTGGACCCATTCAAATGAATGGTAGCGTAACTCGCAGTGGGTTTCCTGCAGCGGGAATGCTGTTGCTAGTTACTAGCGTGTGAACGCACCCTAAGATGGTCTAAGTCCAATACATTTTTTTTGTTCTATTTTATTGTTCGTTTTAATTTCCGTTAAATCTTATGTTTTGCTTTGTTTGGTTTGGCACGTGCTATTGATGATTTGTATTCTATACCCATGTTTTTTAGTTTTTTTTTTTACTCTGAATAAGTGTGACACACTCTCCCGTGCAACAAAAAAAAAAAAAACATGCTACAGAAAATGAACCGATACGTGCGACACATTAGTAAATCAGCTCCCTGAAAAAGAGGAGTGAAATCTAAAATACTCCCGAAAGAACACACGGATTTTAGTAAATCAGGGCCACTGTTTTGGTTTCACACGCTGTTTAGCAGGAGGAGGAGCAACCCAAAGGGGCAGTTTGCTGCTACTGGGGGAGCAATATGTACATTTTTGGTTAGGTACATTTATAGTGAAAGTCTATGAGGCCAAGATGCATCTGTTAACAGCCGTGTCAGGGGGAAAAAAAAAAAAGCGCTGCAGGCTCCGTCCTTCATCTGGTTAAGAAAACAGATGCAGGAACGGAGCCTGCAGAAAAGATAATTTTGTGTAACATCCGTCACACATTATTCTATATGTGCGGTAATGCATGTGTTTAACGGGCTGGTTTTAGTTTTAAAAACTGACCCATTAAACTTATGTAAAAACGTGATCTGAACGAAGCCTTAGCAACTTGTTTCATTCACAGGCTGTGTGAAATAATCAGTTTTTATCTTTGTTGGCTTTAGCTTTCTGTAATTATTTTTGTGTTCTTCTGACTAGGCTGAAGCTGATAGCATCGACGCCCTTGAGAAATACAGAGGCAAATGTGAACCTACCTTCCTTTTCTTTGCGGTAAGTTATTTTCGATTTCTTATAGTTCTGTGCTGACAATCACATGATACCATTCTCACTTCATTTCACATTATTTAGGGTTGTGGTCTCCAAACTGTGTCCCTCCAGCTGTTGCAAAACTACAATTCCCAATATGACTGGACAGCGAACTGCTCAGAATGATAGTTTTTCATGATGGGAGTTGTAGTTTTGCAGCAGAAGGGGCACCGTTTGGAGACCACTGATTTAGAGTACGAGTCCGGGTGTGCACTCTATTTTACTATGCCCAGCTCAGTGTGCTAGGGGTATCTGGATAAACATGCTGTATGCCATTCAGCCAAGGTTGGGGAGAACAAGGGGACCAATGTGACTCTTTGGGACAAGGGCCCACAGATACCTGGGGTCAGGCTTTTTGGAAATTGGGATGGAGAAAAAGTGAAACACAAGTGGTCATCGGATGTCAAAACAATCTTCTACTTCAGCCAATGAGCACTTAGCTAAACTGTAGTGGAAACTTCTACAGTATCCTCCAGCACTTGCTGTTCTCACCAATGAATGACAGCCACCATATATACATGCATATACACTGCAGCTGTCAGTCATTGGTGAGAGGAGTGACTCAGAGCTATTCACTGTGTGCTTTATTAGGCTCTAGTAGTCAAACCGCTCATTATTTGGTTTGATAGTACAGTAAACCTGACCTTATAATATGCTAGCCTTAAAGAGAGCAGCATATTCAGATGACAGATTTGCTTGATATTGGGACCAACCTGTAGGGCATCATTACCCTTACACTGATGAATGTTCCCATAACAATTTATAACAAGTCAGCAAATTAAGCATAATTGTTCTAGGTCTTCTAATAATATCTACATTTGTAAAGAAAATAACATGACTGATTTTATATGAGATGCTTTTCCATTTGCCTCATTTGTTCCTTATTAATCTGTAAGGTACATATGAAATTATTTTTTATCTTGGAAGGGAGGGGACCTAGTTGCAGTTGTCAGGGGTGCCAACGCTCCATTGCTGCAAAAAACTATTCTTGAACAGCTTGAAGCGGAAAAGAAAGTTATAAATCAGGGCCTGGAACGTAATGTGGTAAGATGTCTCTTTGGTTTTATTCTCTAAAGTTTAATAAAGGTTTACAATACTAAGATACGTGAATTATGTCAAAATATAATTAATAGAAAATAATGTAGAACGCAAGCAAAACATCATGAAAGGGAAATATAGAGTGCAAACTCAAATAGGACCAAAAAATAATGTGCAATGCTAGAAAGACCCCTAAAGAGGGCAATCAAGTTCTCATATAACACCCATACACCAACCATAGCTATATGCACTCCAACCCCATATCACATTGTGTCACTCTTGACATAAAACCTCATTTAGCGTACGTTCACACTTATGCAGATTTGATGCACAGGATTTTCTGTTGCAGATTTCAATGTAAACTAAATGACTGAGCACAGCTTCTAATATGCAGTTACAAATCCTGCGCATCTAATCTGCGCAGGATCCTGTATGTGTGAACGTACCCTAAGGTACGCATACAGGATCTTGCGCAGGATTTGTAACTGCAGATTAGAAGCTGTGCTCAGTCATTTAGTTTACATTGAAATCTGGAGCAGAAAATTCTGCGCATAAAATCTGCGCAGGATTGTGTACATGTGGACGCACCCTAAGGGTACGTACACGGGCGGATTTTTTTGCCGGTTTTCCTCTGCGTATTTGAAAGGGGACGGGCTCTTCTCGGCTGTCCGCAGCAGATTTTCTGTGGCGGAATTTACGCTGCGGAAAATCCGCCGCAGTCCCTACTGACTTCAATGGGGCTTGCGGCGGATTTTCCGAAGCGTAAATTCCGCCATGGAAAATCTGCTGCAGACAGCTGAGAAGAGCCCGACCCTTTCAAATACGCAGCGGAAAACCCGCAAAAGAAATCCGCCCCTGTGAACGTACCCTTAAGGAACAAAAGGAGAAAAGGGGCAGGCCACCCCTAACCAACAATCAAACTGACAACAAAAGTCTGGTTTTAAATAATAACACAGTACCCTTTATGTATATATGATTATTGTAAGTGATGACCTGAAAGGGCTAGTTTACATATTTTTTATGTTACTGTGTGTACAGTTCAAATCTTTTTCATAATGTGGACTTTTGAGCCCTTGTAACAAGAGTGAAATTTCACCATCTGCAATGGACTAAAATGAGATAATTCATTCTATTTATTAAAGGGGTATTCCGGATTTATACATCTTATTCCCTATCCAAAGGATAAGGGATAAGATGTATGATCACAGGGGTCCCGCCGCTGGGGACCCCCGCGATCTCAGTGCTGGGCACTGCTTCCGAGACGGGGACGTGACGTCACGCCACATGAATGGAGGGGGCGTGGCGTAACATCACGCCCCTGTCAGAAGTATACTATGTACTCTAGAACTCCGGCCCTATCAGATGTCTCCCTCTGCTGCTCCCCATCCCCTCTTTCTTGCTTTCTATTTACTGTTTTAGAGTATGTTGTTTACACCTGGCAGTTACACTGCAGATTTGCAAACTAACAATACACATAAGATAGCATGTGGAAGAAACGCTCATTGAGCCATCAGCTATCTCTCCCGATTTCCCCCCTTCCCCAATATACATGCATGCTTGGCCCAGCTAGGTGTTTATTTGTTTTGAATGGGGAAGGGGGGTAGCTGCTTCCAGATCTGTGGCAGCAACATTTACCCAAAATAAGATGGATCAGGCAGTTAAAATCCAACATGCCGATCTATCGCTTACGTGACATCTGTCACTTAAAGGGGTGCTCTGGTGGAAAAACTTTTTTTTTTTTTTTTTTTAATCAACTGGTGCCAAAAAGTTAAACAGATTTGTAAATTACTTCTATTTAGAAATCTTAAACCTTCTAGTACTTATCAGCTGCTGTATGATCCACAGTAAGTATTTATTTCTGGAATTCTTTTCTGTCTGACCACAGTGCTCCCTGCTGACACCTCTGTCCATGTCAGGAACTGTCCAGAGTACAAGCAAATCCCCATAGCAAACCTCTCCTGCTCTGGACTTTTCCTGACATGGACAGAGATTTTTAAATAGAAGTAAATTAAAAATCTGTTTAACTTTCTGGCACCAGTTGATTTGAAAAAATATATATAATTTTCCCCTAGAGTACCCCTTTAAGGAGAGTCAGGAGGCCCCCATAAGATTGTCAGCTGGTGTGGCCAACAGAGACTAATGTGTATGGTTAGCTTTACACTAGAAAAATCTTTTGGGAGATGTCTGGACACCTACAGATAGTTAACATTTAAGGATTTAGGAACTGCAGGGAGCTCATAGCTATAGAATATATTAGAGTTTCATGTGTTTGTATACACTACTGCTATATTAAAAAATAATGAAAATGATAGCATTGAGTATGCGTCACTGATAATCATTATGTCTAACATAAATTCAGCAGCTATAACCCTTTTGATACATATTGGGTAATACATGCATTTTTATGTATTATCTTTATATCAGACAGCAGAATGGGCTAAAAAAGAAAACATAGCATGCAAAAGTTAGGTTACATCTCATTCCCTATCCACAGCCATAGACATGAATGGAGGGGGCGTTAAGTCACAACCATGGTCGGCCAAAGCCGGCCTTCAGAACATAAGTGTTCAGAACACCAAAGTACCGGGCCGTAAATCATGGGGGTCGGGTTTGTCCCAGCAGCCAGACCCAAACCCCCCGACACCCCCCGCCCCCCAGGATCAGACATCTCATTCCCTTTCCTTTGGATAGGGATAAGATGTCGTGGGGCGGACTACCCATTTAAAGGCAATTTGCCAGTACATATTTATGATCTGAGCTGCAGACATCATCAGATAGGTGACAGGACAGATATCAGACATACCTTTGTCCATGTTGATGGGTTTTCTACAGTTCTTAAAATTATGATTTTCTCCTCAGGCTGAAGTGCCAAGGAATTTGGAGACAGCGTTTGGTGCTGTAAGCCAAGCCCTGTACATCAATTAGGGAGGGGGACCAAGGAGGTTAACTAAGCTGTAACAATTAGGCAGCTTTGCCCCCCCCCCCCCCCCCGTCTCCTTGACACCTTGAGAAAATCATCATTTTGTAAGTTGAAGCAAAGTCATTAACACTAACACAGGGATGTTTGATATGGTTATCATGTCACATATCTAAGAGTGTCTTCAGCTAATATCATAAATATAAGCATTTATCAGAGGGGGATCTCTCTCAGAACTTCCCTTTATTAGCCAAAATTGAAAGCTGTATTGTACAAATGGCCGCCATGTATTACTACATCTTCCTTCCCTAACATCAGCTGTTTGTCATGGGTGCCAGAAATGGGACCAGGGCCACAATTTGGAAGGGGTTGTCTCTGATGAGAAAATCCTTTATAATCCCTAATTTGTTCTCTCTAACTGTGCTTTAGCTTTTAATAGGTTAAAATAAATTTTAACTTACTGAAGGTTCAGGTGATAAAGAACAAATATAAATAACTATTATAACAGCAGAAAAGAATGATGTAAACCGAACGTTAAAATAATGTTTATTTCTAATTATAATGATATACTGCCAGATAAAAGATGAGGCAGTTCTGGAGGAAGAAGAGACATCCCCTCTCCCTGCTCAGACTGAAGATGATGAACTGGGTAAGTAAATATACACTCCTCAACAATGAAATTGCAACACCAAGAAGGACAAGCCGTAAGGTTAAGTAAATTGATGAAGTAGCTGGTGTCTAAGATCAGCAAATGATCAAATTGTTAAGCACCTACCCTCAATGTCTAACATGTGGGAGGGGTTTCAATTATATAAAAGTCAGATGTAAAACAAAATTTTTCAGCCACATGAAATGCCTCCTGTTTGTAAACTTGCCAGTTATCACCACTTGTCTTAAACTGAGAGGGACAGAATTCTGGGACTGAGAGACTTTAGTTTATTAATATAGCAATTCACTATGCGGATAGGTTAGTAATATTCAACATTGTGTGTCCCAGTAGTTGGGAGACCAACAACAAACTGGAATGATGGCAACAGGTGCACAAAGGTGAAACTGCATAGACATATCAGCAGATTTGAAGAATGGCGCATAGTGATCTTTTCTGTACCACAAGTGAAATTGCACATCACATACCAACCTAGGGTGTTGAACAGCGTCTACAGAAAGTGCTTGTTTAACATTGGGCTATGAGCCAGGCGTCCACTTACAGGTGTTCCATGGACCTCCATCGGGCACATCTGGGAGGCCGCTGGTCAGCAGTTGCATAGGGAGCTGCCAGCAGTGGATCTTGATGATTTTTGTGCCCATATGCATTCAGCATGGCAGAACATTCTTCAGATAATCATAAATATCATCATTGATAGAATGCCAGGGTGTGTAAGTGAATCAGTATCTGTGCATGGCACTTTCTTTCCTGTTTTCTTAACTTGCTTGTCATTAAAGAATAACTATCTTGCAGGACAATTTATTCCCTATCCAAAGGATAGGGGATAAGCTTCAGATCGCAAGGGGTTCTACCGCTGGGATCTACTGCTTAGGACTCCTCCTCTCTTCCCGGGAATGAAGCCACGGCCAACACGCCAACAATCTCTATGGGAGACCGGAGGGGGCGTAGTATACAGCATTCGGCCATCTCCGGCTCTTCCGTAGAGATACATGGAGGGGGCGTGTTGGCCGCCACTTCGTGTGGGGGTCGACACACTCCATTTCCAGGGAGAGCCGGGGTCCTGTGCAGGAAATCGTGGGGGAATGCTAGTGGTTGGACCCCCTGCAATCTAAAAGTTATCCCCTATCCTTTGGATGTCTATCAATATAGAAGGACATTTATCATCGTTGCTTTGGTAAGCGAGTTCTGCAGGCATTTGTTTTTTTGCTTTTGGTTTTGCTTATGTGTGACATATGTATTATACTATCACAAGAGGTTGATAAATTTGGCTTACATAAGCAAAAAACAATAAATAACTTTTGAAAAAAAATTTTTTTAGCACACATAAGCAAAAAACAATAAATGACTTCAGAACACCACTTTGTCACCCCACAAGTCGCTGTGAAAAAAAAGCGTGTGTGTACTACATTTTTTTTTTACCACTGTTTTTTTTTTTTTTTAAACATGTTTTTTTTTTTTTAATTTACTTTACAGGCATAGTAGTAGAAGCTGTCTTATAGACGGAGTCCATTACTAAGCCGGGGCTTAGCGTTAGCCCCAAAAACAGCTAGCGCAAACCCCCAATCACTAACCCGGTACCCACAGCCACAGGGGTGCCGGGAAGAGCCGATACCAACAGGTCCGGAGCATATAAAATGGTGCTCCTGGGCCTAGGTGGTAACAGGCTGGCGTTATTTAGGCTGGGGAGGGCCATTAACAATGGTCCTCGCCCACCCTGGTAATGTCAGGCTTTTGCTGCATGGTTGTTATATGTCTGATACTGAAAATTCAGGAAACCTTATTTGTTTTTTTTATTTATTATTATTTTTGAAGAAAAAAAATGCACATGGTTCCCTGTATATTCAGTATCAGCCAGATTGTAGTTTAGGAACTGCCGGAGACCCCCCCCCCCCCAGCTCATCTCCCCCTCTTGCCCCATAGCTCATCTCCCCCCTGCCCTTTCATCTATCGCAACCCCCTGCTTATCTTTCCTCCACGTCCTATCTTTCCTCCACCGCCAGTCAGCTTCACCTTGCCACGCTGTACATCTACCACCCCGCCGCTAGCTGTTACAGGACTACAACTCTACTGTAATTTCATACTTCCCGGTCTGAGCTGTGATTGGCCGAGACCGACCAGCCAATAACAGCTCAGACCGGGAAGTATGAAATTACAGTGTAGTCGAGCTGGGGGGGGGGGGGGGGGGGGGGGGGTTGGGGGGCAAGAGGGGCAAATGTTCTTCTGTATTTGGATATTTACCAAAACTGTCATGTCAAAAGAAAAAACGTCCCATTTAGGGTCTACTCACACATACAGTATTCTGCACAAATTTGATGCGCAGGGTTTGAAACTATATTCAGTCATTTAATTTGCATTGA